>NC_047658.1:12674017-12779017 GCF_011762505.2 Arvicanthis niloticus
CTTGTGGGACAGGTGACCTGGGGTGAGAGTGGAATCTTGTCAGAAGGCCACATTTCCCCCCCCTTTCCCTTAGCCTAGCCACTTTCTGCCCCTGGCAAGGCCACCCAAACCAGAAAAGCTACTGGGGAACATTTTCTTCATCCATATTCCCCCCCCCTTTTCCTTTAGGCTTGTTAATTTCTGGAGATCTAGTTCACAGCGATGGCTAGAAAGTGCCAGAAGGAACTTCTGTGGAGCTTAACTCATTTCAGAATCATGCAGAAGTCGTCATTTTGCCCCACATCTCAGCTTCCTCAGCTCCAACTCCATCCTTCCTGAATTTGTTCTGAAGTGTTCATTCTCTGTCTTTCCAGTACCCACCTCCCTTGACATAGAGACCAGCTAAGCAAATACAAGAAAATGTGCAGAGGTTTTTTTTTTTTTTTTTTTTTTTTTTTTTTTTTTTTTTTTTGAGGGAGGTTTAGCTTCATAGGGTTTTCCAGGTTTTTAAGAAATAAAAGAAACCCTCCCCACCCACCCAGAGTAGACAAATCTAAACCAGCTCGGGATGTGGGGGAAACTCACTTTGCTTTATTTATCCCTTGCTCTTAAGTGACCAGAAATATTTACAAGGTATTATTCAATAGATGCACATTCTAAAAACAAACGGTAGACAAAACATAACAGAAACCAACAGCAGCCTGAAAACACTGGCTATAGAGTCCCACTCGACTCTGGACTGACTTCCAAAAGTTGGCATGTGGTAGTTCTCAGCCAGGCGCCAGCATCTTTAAGAAAACCAAGCAAAAGGCACCATTTTCCCATCCTCTGTGAAAACACTTTCTATTAACCCTTCTTCTGATGCCAAGGTCCCTTTAAAAAAATCCCAAAGCAAATAGGTCCTCTTCTGGTCCCGGCCAAAGCCACAGATCCTCACACGGTCCTGATTGTCTAGTTATAATGTTCTTACAAGTTCTGGCTGAGTGTGGAAGGGGCCGTGTATGCCAAACCTGAGCTGGCTCCCTATGGGACTGTTCCTGCCCTGGAGTCTGAAGTTCAACATTTCCTCTTCCAAGTGGTGCCGGCTTACACCCCCCTCCTACTTTGTGAAATCGTATTATTCTAATGAGGATGGAAATGAGAAGAGATGGGGTGGGGAATACTAGCTGAGTGGCTTGTCAGAAATTTCTTCCTGGGGAGGGGCCGTGGAGAAGGGGTGGCTGAGCTCGGCTCCCTCCTCAGCAGCAGTGCTAGGTGGGGGAACTTGCATTGGGTGGCACGTGGCCAAGACTGAAGGAGACACATCTTCATTGATGTCCCTATTGTTGCTTGTTCTTATTCATGGTATTTAAACAACTCATGCAGGTTTTGACAGCTTTCCCCTTTCTGAATTTATGAGAGGCTTTTTATTTTGGTGAGGTGTCTGAAGACCTGTGGGCCTGGGGGCAGAGTAAAAACAGGCTTGTGTATGACATACCTGGAGCCTCCCCACCCCCCACCTTCACCCCTTGGCCTGGTGCAAGTCAGTGTGGGGCTGGAAGCATTTGTCACACAGGGACAGGAGAAAGAGCTGGGGCTCTGGGTTAGTCTGCTGGGCTCCTAAGCTACTCTTTAGAGAAGAGGACAGAGAGGGAACAAGAATAGAAAGAGATTTGCCTGGGGACCTGTGCACAGATAACTCTCATTATGTCTCAAAATGATTCTCAGCCCTTTGTGGCCTTGGGCTTTTATTTTCCTTGTAATGGGTTAGGAGTCCCGTGCTATGTCCCCATCACCGAGAGGCGGTTGTTATGGCCACCTGAGGTCTGGTTATTAAAATCCTCACAGAGGTTTACCTGGATCCTCCCATGCACAGACAGAGACAGACAACAGGGCTGGGAATTCACAGGGCAGTCATACGCAGCTGATTAGACAGCACCTTTTCAGCGTGGACCAAACTGATTCAGGCCCTCTGTGAATACTGGATCCGTCAGATGTGTGAGGAGGTAGGCTCGAAAAGAAAGTTAAGCACAGCCCAGAATAAAACAGCAGTTTTCTGCAGCATGTGAGACATGTTTGGGCTGCAGAGAATAACCAGAGTGAAGGAGACAGTGTCATGGTGTAGCTTGCCTACTGAGTAAGTTTGGTCCTAGGGAAGGTGAGGACCTCCCAACTTCCTCTGGACCTTTGCAACACAGGGAGGATTCATGCATTTTCTTAATAAGATGTTAATTTTCAGTTGCATGCTGTTAGATTGCAACACGTTTTTTAAGGAAAGATGTTATCTTTGTGAAGTTGACTTATTTGCAAACTTAACATAAGCTTTCAAACCCACAGAAAATATGGCAGTGTGTTTATATTTAAAATAGATTAAAAAAAATCCAACGAGTTACTGTGAATTCACTTACCACCCAATAATATAAGGATAAAAATAATTTATGCTCCTATTTTAATTAAAAACAAATCATTTTTTGTAAAGCGATTGGAGCTTAGTCTAGTGGTTAGGTCAGGAAGTGGGATTGGAGGCTCTTAGCTTGTTTCTAGGCTTGGGTTGGGACAGGATGCGTTTTGAGGGCAGATTCTTAACCCTGCCCCATTGCTCTTTGCAATCCCAGCCACACAGCTTGGTTCCACCCATATCACACCATGAGAGGTTGCTAAGCAAAGGTACTTCATGTGGCTAAATCCTGGCACTGGTCTAAAAGATTGGTGGTTGATGCCTCTGATGGAGAGGTTGGGGGTGGCAATCACCATCTTGGGAATGTGAAGTTTTCCACTGAAGCACAAATGATGAAGAGGTGATTCCCATGGCTACTGGAATATATCCAAAGGCCATCCATAGAAGCATAGACAAACTCTGCAACCCCATGACTGAACAACATCCCAAGTTTAAGGAAGGAAGTGAAATCATAAGGAGGTGGTGTGGATAGAGAAATCAGACTCAAGAAGTGTTCAGCTGATGGTCTCAGACTCCATATTCCTTCCTGGTGTTCGTGGCTGCCAGCTGCTGTGCACCTTGTTGGAGATGAGGCTGCTTGATGTGGGCTCAACAGCCAGAAAGACTCTCTTTAAAAGGGAGAAGATTACTGGGCTTTGAGCGGTACTGCATCTCCAGAATGGCTTTGGACATGTTTTGGGGAACACAGACGAAGTACAAAGAATTGTCTCTATCTTCCAAGGATTCCACTTGCACAGGGGCCCCAAAGCAGGATGACAGCACTGAATGCTGATTGACAGCTCTGGGCAGCTTGTGGTTATGTTCTGACTCTTTAGATACAGACAGTCAGTGGGGAGGTCAAAGTAGATCGGACCTATATTCTATACCCATCCCTCTGTAGTCCTCAGGTTGAAGTGGTCAGGGTGGACTGAGGCATCTGAAAATCAAGTTTAAACTGTGAGTACTTAGTCTTTAAACCTGAGTAGTTTATCAAGGGTTGTGTCTAGACTTGAGATATACAGATGCTACAAGATATGTGAGAATCTGCTTCGTAAGCTATAAAAGGCAGTTCATGAGTATAGGGAACTGCTCTGCTCTTTGACATGATTCATGCACTTGCATACGTGCATACATGTATACATACATGCATGCACTCATATATGCATGCACACATATGTGCATGCACAAATACGTTCATTCATACATACATGCATTCATACATGCATGCATACATACATACACACATGCATATATGCATTCATACATGCATGCATACAGGCAGGTGAAATGCTCATGCACATAATATAAAATCAAATATTTTTTTAAAAAGTTACTCATGTTTTAACGTTGGTTCCAACAGTAGTTATGAAACCACTGAAGACAAACATTTTGAGTTTAGCCCAACCCGCATTATTAGGAGGCTTATTCAGTCTGAAGCTTGGATAAGTAATCCAAATGCCCTGTCCTTCAGTTTCCTTCTTCGTAAAATGGATGCCATATTGTCTGCCTAAAACCACTGTGACAGACACTTGAAGAGAGAGATGTTTATAAATTATTATTATTAGTCATGCCCTAAATAATTCAGGCATGTAGGACGTCAATGTGGATTAGAGTCCTCAGGAAAATTCATGGCAAAAGAAAAGAAATCTGTGGGTCATGGATTTTCTAATTTCAGTTTGGGCTGAGTGTGTGTGGGGGACTGTCTTAAGTCTGATGAGATGGAGAAGAGCCCTGTCAAAGCTTGTGTATATGTGTTCCCCAAAAGGCTCATCCGGTGGTGGAGGCTTCATCCCCAGCTGCTGTGTCCTGTCATTAAAAGTGATTCCTCCGTGAGGGCTCTGATTTGTCACTGGGGTCCAGTGGGAGGAAGTGGGGTCACTTAGGAGGGCCCTTTTTCCCCTTGTTCTTTCTGTTTCCTGGTCATTATGTGGTAAGCTCCATTCCTCCACACTGTCTCTTTTCACCATGATGCTGCCTCGCCACAGCTCAGAAGCAAAGGAGTCACTGAGAAGTGGCCTATTAGCTTTGAACCATGAGTAATGTAAAACTTACCCACTGTGAGACAGGCCCATGTATTGCTACTCGGCTTTCTGTGACTATGACAAGTATCTGAGATGGTCAAGTTATAAGAAGGATTTTTTTTTGGCTCTTGGTTTTAGAAGTTCTAGACTGTAATCAGATGATCCCATTGTCCTGATCATATAATGCCATTATCCTCATCTGATGGTGCTATTGCCTGATCATATGATCCTATTCTCCTGATCATGTGATCCCATTGTCGTGATCATATGATCTCATTGCCTGAGCAACTGATGCCCTTTGTCCTGATCATATGATCCCATAGTCCTGATCATGTGATCCCATTGTCCTGGTCATGTGATCCCATTGTCCTGATCCTATAATGCCATTTTCCTGATCTTATGATCCCACTGCCTTGAATAGATGAGGTCATTGCATGACTATATGATCCCATTGTCCTGCTCAGATGACCCCATTGCTTTGAGGCCTCTCTTCCATGGGTTCTAAACTGCTGCATTCTGAGCCAGCCAGGAAACCAAGGCAAAGAAAGAGAGAGACTTAGGTCCCATCTCTCAGTTTAGCACATGTTTCTTAATGACTTGATGTTCTCTCCTGGGCCCACCTCCTGAGGTTTCGCCTAATAGTGCCACCTGGGGACTTAGCCTTTAACAGAAAGACTTAGGGAAATGCTGAAGAGTCACACTATATGCCAGGTGCTTGTAAATCCCAACACTTGGAAGGTGGAGGCAGAAGAATTAAGGGTTCAGGGTAATCTTTAGCTACACAGTAAGTTTGAGGCCAGACTGGGCTACATGAAATATTTTCTCAAAACAGGAAAAATGACAAAAACAACAATAACCAGATTCTGACTTTTTCTTCCATTATTCTTCAGAACCCTGCATTTAATATAGAGTGCAAAGAATCCCCCCTAACTTAGTTAAAAAAAATATGTTCTTCATCCTTTATGCATCCTTCTGCCATCCCTGTGTTTTCTGTGGAGAGAGAAGGGAGATTACAGATTTCCCCTTACATGGTTACAGTGACTGAATGGGCCAGTGGTGACTGACAGCCTTTGAAGACTGGGAGGTACCATTGTCTAGAATGCCTTATAACACACCCTTGGTGTCAGGTACTCTTCCAGGGTGTCATCTGGCCTAGCACAGTTAATTTCCCAAATAATCCTATGGGCTAAGATGCCATTATGAATCCCAGGCATCAGTGTGGTAAGCTGGGGCACAAAGAAGCTAACTGTCCTTTTCCTGGATCCAGATCCTATATCCTGGTGAACTGGGCCTAGATGGCCATCCTGGCTTCCAGTGCAGACAATCTGATTCCAGCAGCCAAGCTCTTGACTGTTAGAAAAGATTGCCATTTGGTGATTAAGCACTGACACAAATGTAGCCCTGTCTGTGGCAAAGTGCTGGGACACTCTTACACAAAGCACATGAATCCCAGTGTCCTGCTTCTAGCTGAAAACTAAGTATAAATGCTTATGTCTTGACTCTCCACCTCAGAGGCTAAGTCTGGAAACTTAGATGGTTGTCTTCTTCGAAACTGTGGGTGTCTTCTTTCCACTTCCATTTTCAGAGCATTTCAGAGGAATGGTTAAGGTATCCCAAGTGACTCCCTCTGCTGGGATCTCCCACCCTTTATCCAGGCTCAGAGCCACTTTGCCAGGTGTGGCAACTGGCCTTTTCTCAAGACAGTTAGCATAGGTTTAGTGTTGAAAAAAAGGGAAAGAGGGTTTTTGGACACATGTAAGATGCTTTCCATTGGTTTCTACTGATGCCATAATTTGATTCTTCAGTGTCTCCCCCAACTCCCCATAGAAAGCTCACATGTTGAAATCTTGGTCTCCAACGTAGAGGTAGGACCTCTGGACGAGATTGGGTCATAAGGACTCTGGTGTCATCAAGACCCATCTGTTGATGGATTCACAGGCACTGGAGTATTGGGTAAGGGTCAGAATCTGAAGGGTGATGCATCTCTGGAGGAAGTGGTTCTTTGGGTGTGTGCCTTTGAAGAGGATATTTTCTATCTTTCGTCTTCTCCCTTTCTGTTTTCTTTTACTCTGCTCTGTCCCCATCCCTTCTTGGCTACCAGGAAGTAGGCATTTCTACCAAGCCCATGCTCCGTGAAGCTCCACCTCACTCAGAAACAGCACAGCCAGCAGGCTGGGGACTAAAGACTGAAACTGTAAGCCAAGATCAAACCTTTCTTTCTTTGAGTAGATTTTCTCCAGTAATTTGTCACAGCAACAAAAAGACGACAGGCAGCAGGATCAGAATTGGGGTTTGATATGCTCTGCTGTCAGAAACCATAGTTAGGGGCTCCTGCCAAAGGTAGTGGCATTTTCAAGCAAGACGGCAAAAAGACATCTCATGTATTCTGCTCATCTTCCTACTTACGTTAGCTAGGGCTCGTCCAGTCTCCTTCTTTACATCGCTGCATAATTCCCAGAGTTTATGTTGTATTTAGCTCACAACTAGTCATCCAGAAGGCAGGCAATCTCCCCTCATCCCTGGGAGAAAGAGGCTTTCAGAAAGACGACCTGAATTGAAATGTGGAGTGACTTCTAAGCTTACGGTCCTGAGGTCGTTTCCATCCTCACAAAGCATTTGTTCTTTGAAGGGAACCAATATGTTTGTGTAACTGACGCAAAACAAGCTTGACTCCGAAAAGATTTAGCTTAATATCTGCCTATGCATTCCAGGGCCCGGCCGTCTGTGGGCTGTGCATTAACGGCCCTGGCCGTGGTACAGCTCGTCACGTATGATATTGGGCACACAAATGTGACGTGATGCCCGTGGACTCTTGAGGGTAATTCGATGTGCCAGCCAGTTCGATGGGCAGAGAAGCTTTAAACATAGTTGTCACAAGTGAGAAAGCGCGCAGGGTCGAAGGCAGACTGGAGAAGCGGGCGGCTTCGGAACCTGTCTCCAAGCCCTAATGAAAGTGTTAATTAGTGGATCGCAGAATTTACGGTGAGAACAGCGCTCTGCCAGTCCCCTCCAGTGGCACACTCCTCATTAACCATTTCTTTCTCTTGCCCTTCTTTCTCTAGCTGTCTTTTCTGTCTTGCCTAAACCATAGAAGGGTGGACTAGGGAACTGAGAGCAGGTTATTTTGGGATGTGTATGGGGGTGGGAATGGGAGGACTTTGATGGTAAGAGACGGCCCATGGGGCACATAGCTGTCTGAAGTTTATAGAAATAAATACACGTTTAATCTGTATAATCATTAATCTTTCTTTATGTGGAAATGATTAGTAAATTGGGTTTTTAAACAACTGCTAAGTGTACACATTGGCATCATAGATTAACTTATTTCTGAAACACTTGATTTTTATCACTCTGCCTAATAATTTATCACCTGATTTATTGGGTGATATGATAAATCATGTGGTATTTATTGTTTATCCTATACACAGGCAGCGATTTGTTAAGCTATGATGAAACCCAGCCTGTGCCTGGGGAAGTCTACCTTGCCGACACTGGTACTTGGCAGGGTAAATCTTCTACCAGGAGTGGGGTTATCCCCAGTGGACTCTTGACTACACTGAAACAGTTTTAATAACACAGTCACAGTCTCTACCCATGTTCATTCTGATAAATGTGGTGTTCCAAG
Source organism: Arvicanthis niloticus (assembly GCF_011762505.2). Classification (NCBI taxonomy): domain Eukaryota; kingdom Metazoa; phylum Chordata; class Mammalia; order Rodentia; family Muridae; genus Arvicanthis; species Arvicanthis niloticus. The sequence goes on from NC_047658.1 coordinate 12,682,059, forward strand.
ACAGGTCTTGTTCTCTGATCATACATGAGCATCTTCCTAGGGTGCCAGGAGCATATTATGAGGAGTTTCTGTGCTATCCATCAACACTTAGACAGCTGGCTAGTCCCCTTACCTGATGGGGAGAGACTAGGTATTCCATGGCTCTTCCAGAGTTGGCAACTTGTCTTCCACTCTGTTTAGGTCTTTGTATAAGCCTAGTTCCCTGGCTGGCTTGTTTAAGAAAACTAGCCCAATGCTCTGTTAGTTATTCTTAGTGCGGGCAGCTTGCTGGGGACTTCCTGATGCACTGAACATTATAGGCCTTTATGGTCAGAGTGGGACATCCTCTAAGCACTCTGCCTTTAGGAAGCTAACTGCAGTGTGGTGGGGAAGGTAGGGGACCCTACAGCTGGCATTAGTACCCTATATCCATAATCCCACTGAAGGAAGAAGCAGAAGAATCCTGAGTTGGAAGCTAGCCTTGGCTACATCATGAGATATTTTCCCAAGAAAAACAAAACAAGCAAACAAAAAAACATAAACAGAAGCCTGAGTCTCCAGTGGCCATTGTCTCCTCACAGGGACACAGAGAAAATATCCTTCCCCCCACCCTCAGGATGCATACACATATGAAAAGGAGCGAAACCCATCTCTGTGCCAATTACTTCTCTCCCTGTTAAATGTGAAAGCTGTAGTTCTTACCCAGCGATGAGCCCTCTAACTGGTTATCTGATACCAAGTGGTTAGCTTGGAAATCATATACGTATGTACAAGCAACACCAAACAGATTGAGCAGGTCGTATTGATATATATATATATATATATATATATATATATATATATATATATATATATAAATTTAAAAAATAGGTCACGAATAAGAGAGGATGCAAGGGAGGGAGGGAAAAGAAGGAGAAATGATGTAATTTTTAATCTAAAAAACAAATGAAATAAAAACATGATAAAAAATTTTAAAATGTGTAGGCTATGTTCATGCACCCCTGTTCAAGCCCGACCTGAAACAACTTGCATTCTAATAATCTCTTAGTCTATTTGACATAGATTTACAGTTGTTAGATATTCTCATTTACTTCTATGGTTACATCCATGTTTGCCCATCGTGAGAGCTCCTTGTGTGGAGAAGAAGACATTTTCTCCTTCCCTTTTGCTCTTTATCCCTAGCGAGTGTGTCCCATAGTTTTCTGAGCTTAAACCATGGCAGAGATGCCTGGGACTCTCACTGTAGCTAGACTCATCCCACCTTGAGCTGTATCATATCCTAGGTACACTTTAACAATCACTCTTGTAGCACACACTGTAATCCTTGTTACTAGGGATGCTGAGGCAGGAGTATCTTAAGCTGAAGCTCTTCCAGAGGTGTGGGTGAGTTCAACGCTACTCTCAGAGTCTTGATGGGCATCTCTCTCAAAACAAGAACTAAGGGCTCAGTGATCAGCGCTGATACAGATGAGCCTAAGGTCCTGGCTTAGGTTCCTAAAATTACACAAAGACATCTACTGCAGCTATTGTAAGTGCAAGCACGTAGCAGCTTATCCAGCTCATGAACACTGAAGAAAGGCATTGTGTACACATGTTTTCTATGGCCTCTGCATGCCTAGTCGACATGTAATATACACACACATGCTCTGTATACCCTGGTGTGCCCAGCAAATGCACAATGTGCAGTGCTTTGTATGGCCTGTGTGTGCCCACTGAAGGGGTTTCATACACATTCTTTTATGTCCTGTATGTGTCCAGTGAAAGGATTTTGTACACATGCTTTTATGTCCCGTATGTGCCCAGTGAAAGGCTTTTGTACACATGCTTTTATGTCCTGTATGTGCCCAGTAAAAGGGTTTTATACACATGCTGTATATGGCCTGAGCATACCCAGAAGAACACATTTAACATTTGATCTTAGACAAAAGAGGCCCAGAGGCCAAAACACATTTTGATATGATAGACCCTGAGCAAACGTGAACTAATCCTCTGATTATTTTGAAGTGAAGAAGATACCTTTGGTCTTATTGACAGATGTCTTCAGTTACCAAGAGACCGATGAAGCCTTTGGAGTCTGAGCTTCTGCAATGGGGATGATAGAGTAAGAAAGGGTTACTTTCCCACCAAAACATAGAATCTAACACCATCCCTGCCTTTTGATGATCTTAATAATATCTCTGGCCACCAAATTATGAACAGGGGAATTTTTTTTTTGGTCTCAGAAGAATAAATAAATGAACTAGAAAGGTGTCTACCCAGCCAAAGCAGCAATCTCTGAGTTAAGAATCCTAAAGAATGGGAAAAGATATTTCTATCTCAAACAAGGTTAATATCCAAAAGCCTGTACAATAACTCACAGAACTCAATATAAGAAAGTAAGTAACCTAAATTAAAATAGGCAAAGACCAAGTGTGGATATGCCTGTAAAAGCAGAAACTGGAAGGCAGATAGATGATCATGACTTTAAAGTCAGTCTAGTGACACAGCAAGTCCCTAACTCAAAACATCAAGGACTGGGAATTTAAGTCAGTGGTAGAGCACCTGCCTACAACCCACCAGTGGGGGCTTAAGGACATGACTTGGAGTTAGATCACTTGCCTAGAATCCACCAATGGAGACCTGGGGGCATGGCTCAGTGGCAGAGTACCAGCCTAGAATCCCCCAGTGAGGGGCTGGGAGTGTGGCTCAGTGGTAGAGCACTTGTTTAGCATGCCTAAGTCCTTATATTCTATCTCCAGGATAGGGGTTAATGGTAGGAAAGAAGAAGCAGGAGGAGGAGAAGGAGAAGGAGGAAGAAGAAGATGAGAAGAAAGAAAAGGAGGAGAAAAATCCAAGACATACAATTAGATATACATGAAAAAAGCTTAGCATTACACATCATTAATTAAATGTAATTAAACCCACAAAGAGCTATGACATCACATATGTTCAAGGTTTCTCTGGAGAAGATGAATGACAGTGAGGGTTGGGGAGAATGGAGACCAAGGGCCAACCCTTACACACTGTAGAGGGAAGTGTGTGCAAGCATCATGGAAAGCAGCACTGAGCCTCTCAAGAGAAGAATGCCCTTCTACACTGAGCTGCCCGCAGAGCTGTCCATGAGCTGTCCAGTGTTGGGATGACTGGCTAAGCTCTCTTTCCTTAATTTCACTGCAGACTGCCAAGTTCAATACTAGTTCTAGTGCCCTTCTTGGACAGCCCCAGATCTTGATTGCAGGCATAAAGCACTGGGGGCCATACAGGAATGCAGGTATGTCATCTCTGAGACAGGTGAAAAGTGCCGGTTCCATCTTGAAACGTTGTTGTTGTTGTTACTATTACTATTATTATTATTATTATTATTTTGATTTGAGTTGTTCCAAGAAGACACCAGGAGCTCTCACAAACTGCTCAGGTGGCCAAACTGAGGAGTTCGGAGGCAGAGCCTTTGGCTACTTCTGGGTTCCCCTGGCTCCTCGAGAGCCTATGAGTTTTGCAATGTGTTTATTACACCATCCCTGTTAATACTTCATACAGTGCCATTTGCCAATAATGTCACCCTGTAATTACACCCTCTGAACTCACTCTGCACTTGCATATGATGTTTTCATTCTGTAGCTCCAACCTTTTACAATGTTGCCAATTGACACCATAATTAGTATAGTTTACTGCCACACTGATTATGCCAGGCCTCCATGTCAATCAGCTTCTGTTTGTTTCTCTTTGAGGAGCCATTATTCCCTTACCTCTAAACCTTGGCTAATTTACAGGGCACATGGGTGCAGGGCTGCTGGCTGTGTGTAAGATAGAGATGTTCTATGCTCTGGTGCCTTTTTGCATTTGACTGTCTAGCTCATAAGTGCTCCTTCTGCCTCCAACGCTGTACAGGAGAGCCTGAGATTCAGCTGTGCAAGCACAGAAGGTCAGCTGCCCCAGTACTTGTGACAGGCTGGTGTAGGTGTAGGTGTAGGTGTAGTGTAGTTTGGTGTAGGTGTCATCATGACCTCTTTATGGAGAGCTGCACCAGCCTTTGGCAAGTCGCCTGTGTTCTCAGTGGTTCTCTTTCCTACCTTACCTGCCTCCGGGGGCTTCAAAGAGCTAACAGATGTGAAGAGCTTTTGAAATAAGCATGCCATATAAATTCAAGGTGTTTGGGAATGGTTTTCTCATAAACCTGCCAACACTATCTTTTTGGAAAAGACAGAAGTCACAAATCCACTCCCGTTTTAATTTGTCCTGGTATTTCCTCAGCAGATGGCTAAAGGGCTGCTCGTCAGTGTCCCCTGTGCTAGCACTGATGGACCAGTGCCTTCTCAGTAAACCGAGGGATTGGTAAACATCAGGGACCGGCTTTCTGTGATGCCTGGAAGGTCATGGGGTCAGAATGACAAGCACACCCTTCTTATCCCCAAGAGTTTTCAGTGATCTACATGGGGAATGACAGTTTTTGTCTCAGCCTTTATGGAGAAACTTCAAAACCTGAATCCTTCTTCATCCGTGCAACCTCCAAGAAGCAAGCCAGAAACCCATCTCTGGGCTTCCAAGCAGCGCTATCTGTACTCTCAAAGTACAGAACAGTTCACCCTTGACTTTGCTGCTAGTTGCATGACTTGGGCACCTGGAATCCTCTCTCACAGGATCTATGTCTGGAGAGAGAGCTAAGGAAAGAATTAGGGAATTCACCTTTAGCGAGTGAACAAACCTTGTCTTCAGATTAAGAAGCATAATAACTTATCACCTCTCTGTACAGAGATTATCGTATGTCTGTATGAATGTGGGACCTGTCAATAATAAATCTGATGGCCTATGGCTTAGGCAGGAAATAGAAGGTGGGGCATCTGGGAGGAGAAAGAACTCTGGGATAGAGCCAAGCGGGAGATCCATCCGGGATAAATGTGAGGAGATGGATGCATGGTACCTGAGCACAGGTAACTAGCCACCTGACAGAATGTAGGTTAAAATAAATGGGATATTAAAGTTAGATCTAGTCAGAGAAAAGCCTAGCTATATGGCCAAGGTATATGTAAATAAATTTTGAGTCTGAGTCTTATTTCTGGGTACATGGGGCTGGGAGGTAGAACTAGGACCTAACTATTACACCCCTCACCTCTTCACCCCTCCCAGTCTGGCTCTTATGTGGTTCAGATGGTACAGTGGGCTGGACACACAAGAACTTACAAAGTGTCTGAAGCTGGACCTCCTGTGGACACTTCTGGCTGCCTAGACTACAGGTTGCATTCTTTGGAGCCACTTTCCTAACTTTGCTCAGGCAGCTTCAGTGATAAAAATCTCCATTTTCTACTGGGTAGCATCTGAAACTGCTCGTTACCACTGTGCTTCTGGTCATCTGGCATGGATTGGAACATCCTCCCAAAGTATGCAACTGGAGGGTGGTGATGGTGGCCCAGTGCATAATTCCCATGGCATGCAGCTATGGGCTCAGAAGATGCCCCCTGGGCATGCAGTTGTATGTCAGGAACACCTTCCCCCAAACATTCAGTTGTGGAACCAAAGCATTCTCCCATGCATACATACATCTGGGGATACAGCACATCCCCTCTGGGCATGCAAGAGGGGGTTCAGAGCCTCCTACCTTTGTTGGTCTGTAGCATTACCCTACCCCCAGCATTTGCTGTGTTTTTCCATTTCCTTTCTGGAGCTATACAGAACAAAGTTGCTTCCTTTCAAATCCTTCATCCTTTTGTTTTGCTTTTCCCTTAGTCCCTCTGTCTTTTGCCCTGGATTCCCAGGTTACAGGTTCCAAAGGTCAGACTTCTTCAGTTGTGACAGTTCTGACCAATGATGGTTCATATCAAACTGCCTACTTTCCTATTCCGTGGTAGGTCTTGGCCTCTCTTTTCAGGAACTCCGGGGTCCTAACATATATGATCTTTTCAGCACAAGGCCTCCTGGGTATAACTATATAAATCCTGTGTTCACACTGTAGAGTGCAATACAGTTCTGCACACAACAGGCAGTCCCAACTCCTAGGAACCCCTCGACAAACTGAAGGACACTTCACAGCATCTACTTGCTCCCAGGAGTTAAAGGTAGGGGTAGCACTGGATGTGGGGCTTGGAGCAGCCAAGTTCATGGTTCTTTGCCTGTATCCTCAATAGCACGGTGCACTTCAGAATACATCCCTCTTCCCACTTCTCCCCAACCCTTTCCCAATCTCTTCTTTATCTCACACTCTCTGCTTAGAACCTCTCCCCTTAACTCCCCAGATCACCATTTTAATGTTATATGCATGACTGCTTTACCTGCATGTGTGTCTGTGCATCATGTACACATCCGGTGTATATGAAGAGCATCATCATATTCCCTAAAACTGGAGTTATAGGAGATTGTGAACCTCCATGTTAATTCTGGGAATCAACCCCGTGTCCTCTGCAAAGGCAACAAGTGCTTCTAACCACCTGACCTCTCTTAACTTTCCTTACCCTACCCCCCCATCTCCAGCCACCTCCAGCCACCTCCAGCCACCTCCACCTTGATGCTCAATTTAAACCCTGGCCCTCTTTGCTATCCAGGTCTTTGCAGACAAGAGTCCTGTTCTAGTCACCAGAACAGATTCAAACTCTCTGAGGACATGCATGTCATAGCTACTGTATTGCTGCCACTAAAGTTCTACTCTGTGATTTAGCATTCCTGTTTGCTTGCAGAATTCAATGGAGGATATCTCTAGATTCCCACATCTTTTGTCAGCGCCACCAAGCACACCATCTTTGCAGGTCTGTGCTTCAAAAGATGCATCTTCTCCCCTCACTCATTTGTTCTATCTGAGCTGTTCTGAAACTTTTAACCTGCTCCATCCCTCGGAAGGAATTTGAGTTTTAGGCCAGTAATTTATGTTTATGCTGAGCGTGCGGTTTCTTTTCTGCGCCTGGAATGATTAATAGACTTCTCTCTGTAAATTAGTACAGGAGAGGACAGAAGGAAATTGCTAACCAAACCAAAGAATTTCCCTGTGTTCTAGCAACTCCTTCCAGCTTTTCTTATCCCTGATTCTTAGATGTACCAACCCACCTTGGTTGGCAGCAGAAAAGCCGGAGAAGCAAGACTCAGCCACGCCCACTCTTTCTGAGCTATCCTTCTCCTGCACTCCAGGAGCTAAGAACTCCTTTCAAATCTTTTAAATGGGCTAAAGCTTCAAAACAAAAAAAAATATTTTATGACACGTGAAGATAATATGAAATTCAAATTTTCTTGTCCCTAAATAAAGTTTGCTGGAACACAGCCATACTCGTTCATTTACGTATTGTCTAGCCGGCTTTGAGCTGTGCTGAAAGGGTAGAGTGGAAGCGACAGGGACCTTATGGCCCATGAAGCCTGAAATATTTACTATCAGGCTTGTGAGGAAAGTGTTTGCCAACACCTGCTTTAGAAGAGCTAGGATTTGCTTGTTGCCTCCAGTGGCTGGTGGCTATGGGCTTTGGGACAGGGCAGCCATAGGTGACAGCGTTTGGGTGGTCCAGCAGAGGAAGCACAATGGTGGGAGAGAGATCATGAGGTACATTCTTGTCTGCTTTGGGGGTGGTCCTGTCACTGTACAGGCTGAAGCATCTTCAGTGCATCCATGAGATGTTCTGACACTTGTGGTTCCCCTCCATGGGAGTTCTAATAGTGCTAGACTTCTCTTGGGTTTTGTAAAGAATAATCAATAGAAAGCAGATGAGGATAAGGAACAAGTACTGCTGCTGTTTATTGCTGGTGTCTGTAAACAAAGATACCTGGATTTAAAAAAAGATTCTAGGACAATTGGGTACCACCTGAGCATCCATCCTTTGAGATATGGCTATAGTCCCCATCTCAGCCTCTTGTTGAAGCAGATGTGGTGGGTATTCCAAGTTCTTTGTTGGGCAAGATGAAGCTGAGGTTAGGTCTTATCTCCAATCTCTCTGCTGGTGTAGGACATCAGACTCCTGGTCTAGGCATTTAAAGCAATGTGACTTTCAGACACAGTGTCTGGAAGAATTAAGAGCAGCATGTGACTGCCTGTCTGCCCTGGACATGCCTGTTACCCAGTAATGTTAACAGTCTGCTCTGGCGGCTCTTCCTGCCTACCCACATGCTGAAGGAGGTGACTTGCTCCAGAGGGTTGTAGTCTGCAGCAGAGATGGTGACAGGATTCGTTAGGGGTGCCCTCCATGTTACAAACAACTCTGGGGTTTCACGGATAATTAAACAGGTCCAGAAAACAGCCTGTGGCTTGTGGGGGCTTAAAGGAATTGGGGCATATGGACTCAATTTCCTGTGTGGCATGGGCGTGTTTAAGCACAAAGGAGGACAGTGCTTAGGACTTAGAGTGTGTGAGTTATGCAGGCTCCAGATTCATAGCTGTGCTCTCCCTTTGTCGGGGCCTTCGGGAGATTTTTTGACAGCCCTGAGGATCCTCACCCAGTGTAAAGCCTCCATCTGACTCACTTAGAGCAACATTCTGTTTACAAGCTAGACTGCAGAGTGAGTCTCACTTGGACCTTCCCTCTGATTCATTAAAATGAAGCCATTTGGGATGGCTCTTGGTGATACTTTCTAACCATGTGGGAGAAACAGGAATCGGAGATGTTCAGATATTTCAGCTTGAGTTCAGGACAGAGGCTGGGGAACAAGACAGAGAGAGAAAGGCGGAAGTGGTATGGCCCAGCTCCAGGTCAGAGAAAATCCTTCTCACTAGTTAAAGAGAGATGGGACAAGACAGAAGGATCAAGAAGGAGTGCTGTCTAGGCAGGCAGTTCTTGGTGAAGCTCTGGAAGAGAGAAGGCCCTTTTCTAAATCCAATCAGGTTTCTATATTCTGCCAGGCAGCAGTGCATGCCCATTTGTAGAAGACACTGGAAGGCAGAGAGGTCTTTGGGAGGGCAGTGATCAACTTCATGTATCCACAGGAGCAAGAAGGAAGAAAGTGCCTTTGGTAGACAGGGTGAGAAGGTCACCAGACAATTGGGGAAGAATTCAGGTACCACTGTTGGGATCAGAATGAGCAGCCCACATATGGGACAATCCAGAACAGTCACTTTCAGTCTGATTGCCAGGCTTGCCCTGGGGAAAACTCAGTCGTGCAAGCCTGAGGAGCTACAGAGACTCACAGTCCCTCTAGCTCAGAGGTGGGAAGCATGGCTGGAATCCTGTGCTCATTGAGTGTCTGGGAGGAATGAGAAACAGCAGCTCAGTCAGGAGGGAGGGAAGGATGGGGCTGACCTTTGTCTCTGTTGATGAGGAAAGGAAGTGCCGCCACACGTGACAGGAGAGATTTGTTTGCTTGGGAACCCATTTTCAACAGCCTCAGGTAGAAAAAATTAAGCCATCCATTTGCTCTGAATGAGTCCGAATCCCCTCCCTGAGGTGTAATGGTGGTTTCACAAAATTCTTGCTCCTGAGAAAACCCATTAAGGTAGTATTTGTTTTTCTGGCTGTAAGCAGGGAGGTAACTTGTAGTGCTATCTGAAGAGGAGAAATCACTTTAAGAAAGTTTCAGATGTCTGGAGTGGCAGTGGGAAACCACAAGGAGGATGGTCAGTACCTGGGTGGTCAAGGATATTTTGGGGTTCCAATGGGAGGTTAGCTTCTGGCTGGCAAAGGTCTTTTCCCACAGTTACCCCAGACAGAATCCCACAAGACTGCTCTTTCTACCTCATGTGACTGCCATTTTCTTGGGTAATCTTTTGAGTGGAGGACGATAAGATGCCAGGGCATTTCCCCTTAGGAGATGGACTCCTTAGATGAAGAGTCAAACACAAAAGGGAAAAGAAGACAACAGGAAGAACCCCCACCCCCATTTCTAAGCAGTCTAATAAGGGTCCTGGGATGGGGTGCAATGGGGTAGATCTTGGATTGGCATCATGAGAACTCAGGGGTATAGAGGAAGGAAGGAGAGGGTGGGGAGACATGCTTGTGAAGGCTGGGGTGGTCCCCAGCCTTTCTTCATGGCTATAGCAGTAAAGGAAAAAAGGATTCAGAAAGAGCCATGCAAACAAAGTCTCTGGCTGAATGTTTCCATCTGTAGCTCTGTTGAATTATGGGGAACAAGAAGTTTGGGTAAGCTGTTGGCCAATCCCAACCATGCTGTGGCAAATGAGGCCCTTTGGCCTTTTAGAAAACCCATGCTTTATTAAAGCAAATTAAAATTACAAGTGATTGAGTCCTTCTGGTCCCTTCTCTCCTCTCCCTACATTCTCTGAGACAGTCCCACACTGCTTTCTATTGTTTTACCTTCAGATAGCTTACACTGTCGAAGGCTAACCTGCAATTATCTTGCCTGCCAAAAGTGATGGCTGTCACTTAAGAGAAAAACCTGCCTGCTTGCCTTCCACGGGGGCTGCCTCTGGATCATGCTGGAGCATCTGTCTGCAATCTCTTCAGCTTCAACACAAGCTTTGTTTGAGCCAGCCCAGTGGCAGAGAAATGACAGGGTTGCTGGTAGCCAGATGAGACAGTGGGAGGGGCATGAGGTTGGATCCCAGGATGCTGATGCCTGCTGTCTCCATGCTCACGGGAGGAGTTGGTTCAGGGCATCACTCCTGTAGTCAGCCACTAGGGAAAGCTCAAGCGAGGGATCTATTTGCTGGAGCACCTCAGAGAGAAGCAAGCAGCTCCAGGGGACCAGTTTGTGGCTCTGCATGAGAACAATAGAATAGGAACAGGTACAAGCAGATAGCTTAGTCTGCTTGCACCCAATTATGAGTTAACACATGCCCAGGACAGGACTCTAGTCTAGCTCCACCAGAGAACTGTATCCTTCTGTCTTTGATGAAATTGGCTTTGTCTTCAGATTTCAAGTCATTATAGCAAATACTTAGAAATAGCTTTTTCCCCCATCCCCCTAAACATAAACTCATCACTTGAGCCCTCAACAACCACAGAAAGGCTTTTAAAGGCCTGTAGTCATTGTCTTCAACCTAAAGCCTCCTGGATTTTTAGAATGACAAGACAAAGGATCTAAACCCTCCTCAAACAACTGGACAGACCATCCTGGAAATGGGGGCAGTGGTCTATGAAGATGAAGGGTGATCACCTCATGGGAACCAGATGGCTACACTCAAGGGATAAAAACTATGAGAAGTTTGAGCTGCCTATGAACCAGAACCAAGGCAAAGCAGACCCTTCCCAAGATTGCTTCACTAGGTAGATCCCTTACCCCTCCTCCAATTCTTCCTCTTTTTCATCTTAAAGCTCAGTACCCCAAAGATATGCTTGAAGGTCACTGAAACTCTTCATCTGTATTTCCCAATGTGGTTACATTGATTGAATCTCCTCTTCTTGCATTTCTCCATGAATCATCTCTTTGATTGACATATTAGGATGTATGGCCAAACCTCATCTATTCAGACTTAGACTGCCCTAGGACTCTAAAACAAATGCTCAATGATAGCTATACTGGCTGGTTTTGTGTTAACTTGACACAAGCCAGAGTTATCACAGAGAAAGGAGCTTCAGTTGAGGAAATGCCTCCATGAGATCCAGCTGTAAGGCATTTTTCTCAATTAGTGATCAAGGGGCGAGGGCCCATAGTGTATGGTACTATCCCTGGGCTGGTAGTCTTGGGTTCTATAAGAAAGCAAGCTGAGCAACGCAGGGGAAACAAGCCAGTAAGTAACACGCCTCCATGGCCTCTGCATCAGCTCCTGCTTCCTGCTCTGTGTGAGTTCCAGTCCTGACTTCCTTTGGTGATGAACAACAATGTAGACGTGTAAGCTGAATAAAGCCTTTCCTCCCCAACTTGCTTCTTGGTCATGATGTTTGTGCAGGAATAGAAACCCTGACTAAGACAATAGCTATCCCGGGAAGCTTTCTACTCCCAGTCGTCCCTCGATTGGCTGAACCAGATCAGTTGCAATCATCACACCTCTTGTTCTTATGACTGTCCTGATTATCTAGCTTAGAGTCAGAAGTTAGCCCTAAACTAAGAATGGGTGTGGCTTCATTAGAATCATAGGGGATCCTAGAGGAAATTCTGAGTTATTTGGCAAACACATAGAAGGGGGCTAGAAGAGTGGGATGGGAATCTACCACGGATGCCAAGAGTCCTTGGACTGCCTCTGCTTTAGTGGCTGACACAGAGGTGTATGTTTCCTTACTCTCTGGAATAGAATCCTGGACAGAGCTATTCTAGAGTAATTGTGTCGGAGGGAATTGGTGAACAGTCATTATCTCTCAAAGCCAGAACAGTATTCTCTTCGATAGAATTACCTTCGGGGACTCAGGGGCTAGGGAAGGGTCCCTTTAGAGGGCAACTTTAAACAGTTTCTCCTTATCAGTAAGATAAATCAATCTTTATAACCCCAAACCATAGATTCAGGCCTCTTTCCTTCTCAACTTTGGGCATTCTCTTACCCTGTGAGACTCCCAAATCTAGTTCTAATAAATTCATTTCTCTAGACTTCATGAGAACAGACATTCTCCCGAGAAAGGCATCATGAGTGATTTAAAAATGGAGTTATCTGTGATATGGAGAAATATAAATGCAACCCTCAGCCCTTGTTTCCTGGCTCACGACTCTGAAAATCTTTGGAATTTCCAAAAATGATCAATGTGTTTGGATGCTAATAAGATTAACAGTGGCTGGCAGCCCTTTCATAGCTCCTGGGTGGAGGTTCATCGCTGGAAATATCTAGGTAGGCTTAGAGAATTGGGACTTGCTGCCCCAGCCTTCAACCTCTGGGAGGGGGGAAAGGGGTTAAGGGTTAAGTTGATTTTCAATAGTCAATGATGTAATTCATCATGTCTCAGTAATGAAGCATCCACAAAACTCAATAGAGCTGGGTTCAGAGTGCTTCCAGACACAGGCTATCCCTAGTGAGTGGTGTGCCTGGAGAGGGTAGAAACTCTATACCATCACACCTATCTTCTGCCTCTCTGCATCTGTAGCCACTGCACTCTTATATCACAGCCAGCATTTCTGTAGGCTGCTTTAGTAAATGAACCAAGTCAAGGAAGGACTGTTAGAAATTCCACTGTACTGTCAGCCAGTCACAAGCATAGGCTGAACAATCTGGGGGTGGGCTTGGCACTACAAATAGGGGTTGGGCAGTCTTGAGGACTGAACCTTTGCCTTATAGGACTCAGTGGTATCTGTAAGAGGCCAGTGTCAGATTTGGATTGAGCTAGAGACATTGGCTTATGCCTACCAGTCACCAAGTTACTGGTAGGGGAAAGGTCCATGCTTTTTGGAGGTAACAGAATTCATCTGTGTTGCTTCTTATGGTGTTTTCCTAAGCACTGGATGCTCCTCTTCACTGCCTCTTACTCATCGACATCTAAGAGTCTTAAGGACCTCACAGAAAACTGCCATAATCTGAGCTAAGATGCTGGAGGTTGTGTGAGTCTCTATTGTGTTACTGTGACAAAATGCCCAAGAGTAGTAACTTTAAGGAGGAAAGGTTTATTTAGGCTCACAATTTTGGAGATGTATGATTGGCCAGCTCCACTGCTGTGGGCCTCTGGTGATACAGAATTCTCGGCAGAAGAGTAAGGTGGAAGCTGCTTATATCATGGCAGCCAAGAAGCATAAATGGTGGAAGGGACCAGGAACAAGTTAAGTCCTTCAGACTCACAGCCATGCTGTCTGTGTACGTTAGTTTTTGGTTGGTTGGATTTAGATTTATTTTATTTTATTTTAGTGTATGAATAATTTGCCTGAATGTAAGTGTGTGTCATGTGCATGCCTGGTGCCCAAGGAAGTCAGAAGAGGGCATCAGATCCCCTGGAACTGGAGTTACAAACGGTTGTAAACCACCATGTACATATTGAGAACCCAGCCCAGGTCATCTGCAAGGGCAACAAATGCTCTTAACTGCTTGGCCATTTCCCCAGCCCCCTGGTGGTTAGTTTTAGCTGTCAGTTTGGCATAATCTAGACTTACTTCAATCACCGAATTACCTAGATCAGGTTGGTTTCTAAGCATGCTTGTGGGAGATTCTCTTGATTGTTACCTGATGTAAAAAGACAGAGTCCATTGTGGGCAGCACAGATCCCTGGCTTTGAGTCCTAGACGATATAAAAGTAGAGAGGGCTAAGTGAATAGCAAGCAAGCAAGCTAGCATGTGTTTACATTCTCCCTGCTCTTGAGTGTGGCTGTGGTATGGCCAGCTTCTGGAGTTCCTGCATCGACCTCCCCTCAGTGATGGATTGCAACTCAGAATTGTAAACAAAGATCAACAAAGCTTTCTTCCATTGCATTGCTTTTTTGCTGGAGAATTTGTTGCAGCCCCAGAAATAAAATCACACCAGTGAACTGTTTATTCCAACCAGCCCTGTGCCTTAGTTCGCATCACTGCTGTATAATACCATCAGATCATAACATGAAATTGGAGTCCTCATGATCCAACCACTTCCCCGGAGTCCGGGTCTGTCCTTAACAAGAGACTTCAGGGAACACTTCATATCTGAACCATAGCACAGGCTCACCATGGCTCAGTGTGTCATGGCAGCTAACATGGGTGCAATATGACAGGAGTCTTCAGAGCTAGAAATCAAGTGTATTTGAAACAATAGTGAGGTCTGAATGGGGCCTGTGGAGAAAAGAGAACTGGAGGTAAAGAAGGCAGAATTTTCTCTATCATGCAGGCCACTGCCTCCTTGGCCTTTGCAAGCTCTGAAGGGAAAGGCTGTGACTTGGAGAGACAATTCTGGGGTGCAGTTTCTGTATTTAATACCCTGGGCTTTGAAAAGAATTCACTTTGCTAGATCTGTTTCCATTCTTGTGAGGGAAAAGGGAATTTCATTGAGTTTAAAGGTGAACATACTGTCGGTCTTTCTGTCTGTCTCACTGTCAGACAAATACAAGTTTGGCCAAGAAGTAATTACAGTAGGAGCAGCTGCAAATACCCAGGGAGAAAGCAAAGGCCAATACCCTGACATGGAGCAAGCAGGGCTCAGCCTAGGCATGAGGAAGAACTCTCTATTTGAGAGAGAGGAATAATTACAACTAAAGAGGACCCTAAAGAAAAAATGAAAATATATTTTCCTGGAATTTTTCTAGATCCTGGGGATTGAAGTCAGGGCCTCCTGCTTGCTAGACAGACACTCAGTGCTGAACCAAGCTCAAAGCAGCTCACTGATGGATTCTAGACAATCTACTACTTAGACTCAGACCCAGGCCCTTTGTTGGAGGATTCTAGGCAGGGGCACTAATACTGAGCCACGCCCCAAGCCCCTCACTGGAAATTCTAGGCAGGGGCTTCTAATACTGAGCCACATGGCAGCCCCTCACTGGGGGATTCTAGGCAAATGTTTTACCGTGGACCCATGTTCCTAGCCCCTTCTTGGTGATTTCTAAGCAAAATCATTTGTTTAGCCATATCCCCAACCCTTTCCTAGTAGATTATACTCAAATTACCCCTGAGCTATATCTGCAGAACTTCTAGTACTTCTTATACTGAGACATAGTCTCACTGAATTCTCCAGGGTGGCCTTGAACTTTTTCTGTAGTTCAGGTTAACTATGTAATACATGATCCTCCTACCTCAGCCTTCCAAGTAGTTGGGATTATAGGTGACTGTCACCAACCCAAGCTCTCTCTCTCTGTGTGTGTGTGTGTGTGTGTGTGTGTGTGTGTGTGTGTGTGTATGAGAAAAGGGGATGGAGGGTAGGAGGTGAGGTGGGAAGTAAAGGAATGGGGGTTGGGGAAGAATATCAGCTATTGATTGATTGATATCAGCTATTTATAAGCCCATACCAATCATTCACATATCACTGATAGAGGACAAATTTTTATTTTATTTTGTTTTATTTTATTTTATTTTATTTTATTTTATTTTATTTTATTTTTTCTAGATAGCATCTCTCTGTATAGCCCTGGCTGTCCTGGAACTCACTTTGTAGACCAGACTGGCCTTGAACTCATAGAGATCTATCTGCCTCTGTCTCCAGAGTGCTGGGATTATAGCTGTGGGCCACTACAACTGGCTAAGAAGGTGATTTTTAAATAATTCCTGGGAAAACTTCCAGGTAATGAGGTTTTTTTTGTTTGTTTGTTTTTTTGTTTTTTTGGGGTTTTTTTGGTTTTTTTTGTTTTTGTTTTGTTTTGTTTTCTGAAGCAAGGAGAAGAACTCAATTTCAGAGAACAGTCATCAGGCAATGGACACAATCAACCCTGTGTACTTTCATGAATGCAGTATTTACTGAGAATACGCTGGCCATACAGATATGTATGGCAGGTAAGAGAGAAGAGGAAGTAAGATCCTTTCGTGCTGAGGAAATGTACTGAAGCAAATGAAAGACAAGGGTTATGGAGGTCCTAGAGGCAGAGTACCCAACATGGCATACATGGAGAACCTGTTCTAGAGGGGAAGGAAGATTATTTCCAACAATGATCAGGTTGCAAGGAAGGGCATATTTAGAGAAACAGAACTCATAGTAGGTGCTAGGGAAGTTTTCCCACAGGAGGAGCAGACAGAGTGAAAACAGCACAACAAACAGTCTAAGTAGAAATTGGGTTAAGACTGGACAGAGACGGGGACACAGCTACCCCTTGGGGATTGTTGGCAGATAATCTTTGCTAATAAAAGGATTACATTTCTCTGGGTATGAGATGCTATGTGTCCTAGCAAAACTCTACTCATACCTATATATGCCTTCTGAGTCACAGAAGAACTGAGTAAAGGAGCCCATTGGGTTGTAACTCATGAAGACTTAGAAATTAACAATGATAATGTCCAGACACAAGAGATAAAACCAAAGTAAGTCATAGAAAGAACCCATAGACCTAAATATGTTCCCTGTTTAAGATATAATAAACAAACACATAAATGAAGCAAAACCACAAACCAGTAGATTTTCCTTACTTTTTAAATTCCAAAATAGGCAGGCTATTTCAAACTGTTAATAAGTACAATAGCCTCTCCTCCCCTCCAATGCTAAGTGCTTCATAGTTTATTCATGAAAGCCAGCAAAATATTGATATTCAAACCAGTCTGTATACCATGAAAGTGAAAAAGAAACCCACAGATTCTCACTTAGGAATTTAGACTTAATTTCCTAAATGTTAAAATATTCACCGTAAGTCTGGAACTGGATTATGATGAAAGCGTTCCTGTGGCGAAGACTCTTTTAGACTGCAAAGGTGATCCAACACCAAGGAACCTATTAATATAATTAATACCATCATTTGAAGAGAACAAAAGGAAGAAAAATCATCTCCTTCCTTGCTACAAGGCATCTGATAAAAATGTAAAAATGGTTTCTGCTGAAATATATTAGGAACATACTTAAAAATTTTGTGAAAGTATATTTTGACCCATTTGTCACCATGATACATAATTATAAAACACTGGGAATGTATCTGTTATGGTGGAGAACCATAAAGGATGGCAGATACCTATGTTATCACTGTGTTTGGCTGGGGAGATACAGACAATGTGATCAGGCAAGAAAAGAAAATAAGAAGCAAGTGACAAGAAAGCAAGAGGAAAGAGGAGTCTTCATCCACAGGCAATACAGCAGGCAGAATAGTTGGGGCAGGCAGCTCTGAATTAGATGTAAAGTAGGTACCACTAAGAAGCATCCATCATGCAAGAATTAACAATAAAGATGGTCAGAGACACATTATCCTGCATATTAGTTTAGCCTGTAGTTAAGAAGGTTTTTTATTTTCCCCCAGATGTTTGTTTGGTTTTGGACCTTGGGACAAAGGGCTGAGATGCATACTTTACATATCAAAGCAGACCTGGACACCAAGTTCTCCCAGCATCCCTCAGTGCCTACCTGGCATACCCTGAACTTTCCAACCCAGAGGCTGGGCTGCCCTTCCCCCAGGGGCCCTTCCCTATTTAATCCAGATATTTTGTTTTCCTCTGGCTCCTTCTCTCTCTCTTTCCTTCTCCTCTTCCTCCTCCTCCTCCTCCTCCTCCTCCTCCTCCTCCTCCTCCTCCTCCTCCTCCTCCTCCTCCTCCTTCTCCTCCTCTTCCTTCTTCTCTCTCTGTCTCTGTCTCTGTCTCTCTCTCTCTCTGTCTCTCTCTCTCTCTCTCTCTCTCTCTCTCTCTCACTTTCCTTTTTCCTCCTTCCCAACCTTTTCTCCCCACAGTGACTTCCCTGGCCTAGGTCCTTGGAGCCAGTAAACCTACCCAAGAGTGGCTGCATTTAATATAATCTAACCTGGCTTGATTTGGCTCATTTAGCCTGTAGAGAAATAACTGACCAGTGTTTATAAGGAATTCAGAGAAAGGGTGAAACTGTGGATGTTCAGGAATTTTGCACTCACTGTAACTCTCTCTCTCCTAACTTCACAGGGGAAGGGTGACAGCTGATAAATCTATACCAGATTCAGAATTGTTTCCTTTGAAGGTGCTGAGGGTATGAGCTGCACGCATAGGTTTTTGCCACAGACTACCTTACTTTGGACACAAGCTTTACAAGTGTCCGTTTTCATATCTATAATAAACAGTCATTATAGCTCATTGTGTCACCAAATAAGCCCTACAGAGAAACCTGGAAGGAATACATTGTACTAAAGAGAAGAATAAACATATACAATAGGCTACAGGGTCAAAAAATGCTTGTACGGTTGTTAACAAAAGGAAGCTAAAAATAATTATTGATGAGATAGCTTAAAAATTGTCCTCCATGAATCTCCGTGGGAGGGGGACATAGATTTTATGAGTGGACTGGGGGCAGGTCAAGGCAAGAACAGGAGGATCAGTTAGGAAAGGTGAGGGGAGATAGAGTTTAGAGAGGAAACTCTAGGAGAGACAGTTGGAACTGAGGGGCATTTGAAGGATGACATGGGAACCTAGTGCACTGGCAACTTCCTAAAATAGGCAAAGGTGGCCCTAATAAGGTTTCTAATAATGGGGGATATGAAGTCCCACCTGGCCACCTCTTGCCACCAAGTGAGGCTTCATTTGAGTTGTGGATCTGGGGCGGTGGTTCTTATAGAAATCCCCAAACAACCCAAGCTGTTGCTCCGACAATGGACTGCTCTCCAAAAACTGACAGTGGGGACCCCATTGCCAAGTACAATACCCACAGGACTCATTGAACATGGAGAAGTTGAGCTGGTGCCTAAATGGAGGCTTTTTCCCTACATTCTGTTGTCTTTAGTGGTGGAAGGTACTCTGTAAGCTGCCAAAGGGAAACATAAACACCAAGCCAGCCACACACCCTTTGACCTTCTGGATCGTCTGCAGTATATGTTAGTGCAATGGTGGCACAGAACATGTGGGAGTAGCCAGCCAATGTCTGATTTGACTCAAGGTCCACTCCATAAGACAGAACCCGTATCCTATACCACTTGGATGGCCAAGAACCAGAGACTAGATAGCTCAGAGACCTAGTTAAAACTAGACAGTACTGGCTTGAAAAAGAAAAACAGTATCTGTGAAATAACTCCTAATGATTTTCTGCATAAAGCAGTGGCTTACTTGGTCATTAGCAGAGACACTTCCTCCTAAAGCAGATGGGAACAGAACAGCCAGACATGAGAGAGAGAGAGAGAGAGAGAGAGAGAGAGAGAGAGAGAGAGAGTCAGTCTTTGGGAAATGTAGCTCTAAATGGGATGCCATCAAATCTCTCCCCTTGGAGCTCAGGGAACCCCATGGAAGAGGAGGTGCAAAGAGTGTAAGAACCAGAGGGTATGGAGGAGGACACCAGGAGAACAAGGCCCTCTGAATCAATTGAGCAAAGCTCATATGAACTTGCAGAGGGTGATGCAGAAGGCATGGGGCTTACAAGGATCTGTATCAGGTTCCCTGCAAATCTATTATAGCTTTCAGCTTAGTATTTTTAGGAATTTCTAAGTGTGTGAATAAGTGGGGCTCTAATTCTTGTGCCTGCTCTTAGGGATCTTTTATTCCCGTTGGGTTGCCTGGTCCGGCCTTGAGGTGATGGGTTTTGTTTTTTATTATATTTTATTTTGTCCTCTTTAGTTGCTATCTCTTAGAAGCCTGTTCCTTTCTAATGAGAGATAGAAAAGGAGTCGATCCAGAGGGGAGGGGAGGGACTGGGAGGAGTGGAGGAAGGAGAAATCATAATCAGAATATATTATAAGAGAGAAGAATCTGTCTTCAATAAAAAAGGGAAAATGACCTCATATGCCCATATGTTCAGATAGTTAGCCGCAAGTTGGTGGTACTATTTGGGAAGGTTATAGAACTTGAGGGGGTGGAGACTTCCTAGAGAAAGTATGCTACTAGGAGTGGAATGAGAACTGGGGTGGGCTTGAAGCTTTTATTGCCTGGCCTTGCCTCCTTAGTATGTTTGACATGTAGAGGTAAAGATGGGACCAGCAAGCTTCCTGCTCCTGCCACCATGCTTTCCCAGACAGTTTCCACTCTCCATCTCTCTGGAATTGTAAGACATAATGAATCCTTTCTTTCTTAAGTTGTTTTCACTAGGGTATTTCATCACTACAGAAAATTCACTAGGAAAGGAAGGAGTTAGCACACAGTTTTCAATACCAACTTTACATTTTAAAGGTCCGGATTCCCAAAAGACATTGGTGAGCAGACTGAACCAGATAATAGAATTCCCGTGTTTGCTATTTTTAAAAAGGATGCCTTACCATCAACAATAGACACTACCCGAGAGTAGAAGGGAAGAGAAAAGTATTTTAAGCAAATAAAAGTAGGGAAGAAGCAGGCATTGCTATGCTGATATTTGACAAAATAAATTTAAAAACCCAAATTAATCAGAAGCAATTTTACTAGACTCGGGAGCAGGACCTATGGGTCCACTTGGTCAACGCAGGACCTATGGGTCCACTTGGTCAACGCAGGACCTATGGGTCCACTTGGTCAACTCCTGTTCATCATAGCACAAAAAAAACCAAAATCTTAGATAGAGCTATAAGACAAGAGAAGAAAGTAAATGTGTTACAGATAGGGAAGGAAGCTGACACCATTCTCTCTCTGAAAGACTCTAAAAACTCCATCAGAAAATTCCTTGGATGGATAAACACTCTCAGCAAAGTGACAGGACACAAAATTAACACACAAAACGAGTAGCCTCCCTGTACATCAGTGCTGAGCAAACTGGGAAAGAATTCATAGAAACAATTCCATTCACAAAAGCACTAAAAAATACCTAGGACTAAATCTACTAAGGAAACTAAGGATCTCTGAAGTGACAGCTTTAAAACTCTGGAAAAATAATCAAAGAAGGTCACTAGAAGATTGAAAGTTTGTGGTCATGGATTGGGTAAATTAATATTGTGTTAACGATTCTCTTACTGAAAGCACTCTACAAATTCTGTGTCACTTTAATCAAAATCTTCATGCCATTCTTCACAGAAATAGAAAAACATAAAAACTCACAGAAGCCCACAAAGTTCTCAGGGTAGTCAAGTCAATCTTGAGCAACAAGAATACAGCTGGAGGCCTTGCTGTGCCTGATTTCAAGTTATATTATAGAACCATAGTAATAAAGACAGCATGGTAATGGCACAAACCACACATGTATGTCAACGAATAGAAGCTTAAATATAATGTTACACAATTAGAGTCGTTTGAATTCTTACAAAGACACTAAGAATATTCATAAAAGACAACTTCTTTATCAAGTAGTACTGAAAAATCAGATATCGTCATGTGAAAGGATGAAGCTAGATTCTTATCTCCAACCTGCCCCCCAATCAACGTTAACCAAGTCAAGCACCTCAGGGGAGGGCCTGAAACTGTTAAGGGGGAAAGTAGGGATAGACTTAAGAACATGAACATGCAAGGGAAGCCTCTGAACAGGACCATTGCTGTTGAGAAAAATAAGGTAAATGATTGACAAATGGCAACTTATGAAACTAAAATGTTTGTACAGCAAAGGAAATTGCCAGTTGGGTGAGTATGCAGCTTATAGAAGGGGAGGAAGCATTTGCCTGCTTTCTATTTGGCAGAAAATTAATACCTAGAAGATGCAAAGATCTCACACTAAGCAAGAAGAGAACAAATAGCCTGCTATGATGGGCTATGACATTCAACAGAGGGCTCTCAAAAGAAAGATGTAAAATGGTAGTCTACTAGAAAGACCAATGTGACATTTTTCAAAGTGTCACAACCTGAAGCATCATAGGACCTGGCTACATCAGTCCTAGGCAGATACTCCAAAGACTCTGCACCTCATGGCTGAGATGCCTGTCCATCCACATTCACTGCTACCCTAGCCGCACCAGCTAGGAGATGGAATCAGTCTATATGTCCATCAACTCATGAATGCAGAGTGGCATTTTAATACGTCTCCATGACAGAATTTTATTCAGCACTAAAGAAAAATGGTATTATGAAAATTTCAGGAAAATGGACAATACTAGAAGACATTATGTCGAGTCAGATGACTTGCGCCCAGAAAAACAAATGCTCTTTCAAACATTTGTACATTGCTATGTTAACATTGAGCTGAGTATCTGCAGAGGCTGGGAAGACAGAAAGGAGCCAGAGGTGAAGTAGGAGAGAACACAAAGGAGTTGTGTGTGTGTGTGACACACACACACACACACACACACACACACACACACACATGCAAGCATACATGTGTAAAATACATGTGATATGAAAGTAGATGGGGTGTACTGGGGTAAAATATTTAAACTGGGATGAGGGTGGGAGGGTTGAGATGTACTGAGGATAGAAAGATTTAAATGGGTGGGGTTAGGAGAGATGAGAGAAGGATTAATAAATACTAAAAAATGTATTTAAAAAGACATATAGGAACTTAATACTTTATTTTTCTGTTTTAATAATACTTTTTATTCTTAGAAGTGTTCATACAACTGTACAGTATATATTGATCGTATCCATTCATCCCTACCTCCCTCCACCTCCCCTCTAGTCCCCCACCATATATCCCTCTCAAATTCCTGTGTTTTTTCATTGTTATTAGTAACTCCTTGAGTCTAATTAGTATCCCTTCTTCCAGGAAGTTCCCTGAGTCTTGGATGGCAGAGGTTGATATTGATGGTCTATCCACAACTCAGCACCCTGTGTTACTTATACTTAGAACCTTGACCAGTCATGAGCTCTGTATTAACCACTGCCTTCTGCAAAGGGAGCTTCTCTGACAGAAGTTGGGACCAGCACAAATTATGGATAGACACATGCACATTTCGAATGCAGTTTGACTGAATGACCATTTAACAGATCAACAATAGTAGAAATACTACTTCACAGGCTAACTGAGAAACGCACACGATTTAAAAAAAAATAAGCTTGGATGGAGTTATTTTGCATGGGTTCATAACAGTGCTCATCTGCTAAACTCATGTGTTTTTAAACCAAAATCCCAGTTGTTGGCCATGGAGGTCTTGAAGTTCCCAGCACCATACAGGCTATAATCACTTCTCTTGAAGGCCAATGAGAATGAGATGTAAGCCTATTGCTGAAGACACTATGCTTCTTGGATATGAGCTTGAGAAATCAGAAAGAGAGAATCAGAAGCATCCTCACCTGAAGCTAGTGTTCACATTCCAGAAGGTAGTACAGGACATCCTCAGTCTTACCCAGATATGGACCCTGCATGCTACACTACTGAACTCACAGGCAAGATATGGCCACTGGTCCAATTGTGGTATGATTGTTCTGGGGATAACCAATTACCTCCTGATTGGCCCCGAGGCTTGCTCTGTGAAAGAGAAGGCATGCCTGGTGCTGTAAACTTCCTTGAAAACCTATGGGTGGAGAGGTCCCAGGCCCTAAGGGGGAATCTACTACTCACACATTGCCAAATGCACATGTGTTTAAACTGTCTTCTAACTATTTATGCTTATACCGATAGACTGACTCTCAGGCTCAGTCAGAGAAGCCTCTTTCAATACAAACAGAATGGTAACTGGTCAAAGTGCTGAGAAGAAATGGCTCCTGAGCACTCAGCCCTGAGTGGACATCTGGTCACCCACTTTGAGGTATGGAAACACGGTGGGAGAAGGGAAGGGAAGTGCTGGAGAATGGGAAGGAATAATAGCAATGCCGTCTCCTGGACATGATAGAATGGTTGCAGTCAGGAACACAGCATTACAGCTATGTGCCTAAGAGGTGCTCAGAGAAAAACATGAGCAGGTATGGGGCGGCAAGCTGGGGAGAAGGGTGGGTTGATTCAGAGTGAGATGGGGACAAGAGGAAGTAATGGGGCAGAGAAAATGAGCATGATGCAAGTATGAGACCGTTACATTGAAAACTAAATAAAAAAAATAAAACCAGCATAGAAGGAGCTATCGGGAAGCAGTAGTGCATGTGTATGAAGTGTTATTTAGACAGAAAAAAAAAACCCACAATGTATTTAGTTCCTCAACCTCTTACTGAACATATTAGATAATTAGTAAGGGAGAAAATGGAGGAATTAAAGTTGGAGAGAAAACTTGAAGATGGTATAATTAACTAATTTAAATAATCCAACAGAATCTATTAACAACTGCAATAATTAACAATGCATTAATATTGATGCCTGATTTCTTTGAAGTGGCGGGATACAAGATTAATGGGAAAAAGTCAAACGCTTTCTGATGTCCCTGCCATAGCCAAGTGCAGTGTACCTAATCCAGAGACGTCACAAATTTATAAAGGATGGTATCTGTGAGTTAGTGAGCTTGGTGATAAATAACACCAGGGTCTTCGTGAAAAGGCCTCACATTTCACACATCGACTTGAATATAAATGGAGGATTGCCTGATTAATTCTCATGACTGCAAAGATCTATTTTTAAAATGTTGCTTCCCTCTAAAATTACCTAAAATTTTAATGCAACCCCAATAAAAATTGCAATGAGATTATTATGGAAATTGACAACCAGATTCTCAGATTCAAATGGAAGATAACTGTGTGTGGACTGGCCCAGAATTCCGAAGCATGTGATCAAAGCAATGTGCTGTCTTCGCGCAATGTCAAATTCATGAAACACTTACCACTGACGAACAGAGGTATCGCCTTTGAATATACAAATAGGCAGAAAGGACTAGAAATTTCACGTGTGCAAGCTTGTCTGTGTTGCTCTCGTCACAACCCACGTCGAGGTTTGAAGTGAGTGAAGACTGACAGAAGAGTTACAGAGTCTCTGAGGGCTGAAGACATGTATCGAAGCTACATATTGAAGGAAGTTCACAATGCGATTTTAAGAAGATCATCTAGGAGTTTCGTGTTAAGATGATACGAGGATGTGATGAACTGATCACAGAGTCTGAGCAAGCCAAAAAGAAAAAAAAAATAAATGTAAAAGGGAAAGTCAACCAATTTGGGAAGGAAACGGAACAGCCTGTAGCTGTTACAGTCTTTGTAGGATTTACCTCCAGGAAAACAGAAGTCATCAGAGATGTATCAGAAAATAGTCAGAGGAATTCGGCTCCTAAGTGAGGAAGAAAACAGTCAAGACGGGTGAACAATGAATATTATCAGAATAAATTAGAGCATGGGAAGGAAGGAATGCCAGATTTTTAGCTGTCGATAAACTTTTGGGTTACTTTTAACTTGTATATTAAATAAGCATGCCTTCTCACATAATAGAGTTGACTTCTGTTTTATGCTTTCTTCAATGGGAGCAGTGCTTCTTGGGGTCCAGACAGGCATGACAGCCACATCTTGGCTTGTTTCTGGATTCTTCGGTGGATGGGACTTAAGTTGAGTATCGTGAGACCACGTAGCTTTCAGTCTGCAATATCCTCTATAGGCTCAGGCGTTGAATACTCATCCCCACTCCCCCCAGCTGCTGCAGGTGTTTGGTAGAACATAGGGCTTTTAGAGTGCAGAATCTACTTAGAGTCCCTGGCACAATGAGGGTAAACCTTTGACGTCTAAGGCCAGACCCCACATTCAGCTGTTCTCTTATTCCTGGTGGGCTATTGGATGGATAGCCCACATCCCACCATCCCCCCATCACAGACTTGACAGTGCCTTCCTCATGGATCTCCTTTATGTCCTGTTGCTGTGCTAAACACCATTGCCAGAAACAACTTTAGGGAGGACGGGGTTTATGTGGCTTACAGGTTAAAGTGTACCATCAAAGCAACCCAAGGTAGGAACTCAAGGAACCTGGAGACAGGAACTGAAGCAGAGACCATGGAGGAGTGTTGCTTACTGGCTCACGGCTCACTCAGCCCGCTTAATTTTATAAAACCTAGGACCACCTGTCCGGGGATGGCCCAGGTCTAGGCCCTCCCACATCTGCTATTAGTGAAGCAAATGCCTCAGAGACGTGCCTACAGGCCAGTCCTCTGGAGGCAATTCTTCAATTGATGCTCCCTCTTCCCAGGTGACTCTAGTCTGTGTCAAGTTCATGAAAGAACTTGTCAGCACACCTGTAACTATGAACTGTTGCATTCAGTATGACAATCTGGTTGCATTCGGCATAGTGTGTTTAATTAATTGAATCCTAATTCTGGGGGTCCTATCAGCCTCTGGTGTTGTGATGGGGTTGGGTGGAGACTGTGTGTAATTCAGCCATAGTTTCCGGACATATTACATACGACCTGGAGTGGAATATGCACTTAATAAGAATACACTTAGGGAATGGCTCTTGCATTGGCATATCACTCAAAAAGTCAGACTTCTTGACTCCAAGAGTGACACAAGATTGCATTTCTTACACCCCACCGTCAGGAAAAGGAGCACTTCATGTTAGTACTCACATTTAATAAATGACAAATAACGTCAAACACGACATATTACATGTGCAATGTAGCATGTGCGAAGCCGAAAATGATTTTCCCGAGTGCTGGCCTCTAATCAAGCTCTCTAATGTTGCATTAACAGGGTCCTCTGGCTTAATAGATCCTCCCGATATCCTCAGACATTTAAGAAATGAAATAGACTCAGCTGTACCCCGGCCCAGATGGCATGCGGATTTCTGGCTTCACACGAATTAAAAAGCAAAAACAAAAACACAAGGGCTTCTTGGAAGGGAAATAAGATGGTTTCCCTCATCTAAGAGCAACATCCCGAACTCTCAGTGAGTTCCTTATTCCTAATCTATCTCTAAAACACAGCCCTGTCACAGCCTTAGCATTTTGCCAAGTATTTCTTTCTTTGGTAATATTAGCAAAATTGTAATGCACACAGGAGGTGTGCAGGGAATTTCTATATGGATCATGCACTGGGTTCGAAGCACAGGAAGAAAAAAATGACACATTTACTAGGTTCATCTGACCAGCCCCAGGCTCTGTGAGATTACTTTTAGATTCATAGACTGGTCAGACATTGACCATGACGTTGGCCCTCTACACGCTCAAGAAAATGTCGTTTCCCGCAGGCAGGGATTTTGTTGTATCACAGTTATACCAGCAAGAACAGATGAAGAAAATGACTTTGGACCAATATGATCCACTGAAGCTTTTCCTGCTTGAAGGAGAAGGGGAGGCTGCCAGAGACAGTGGTGTACAATGGTCACATCCCTTAGTCTTGAAAGCAGTGGGCAGGAGTGTCCATATGGTAAAAAGAGGACCTAACCCCCTAACGTAAACCTACCCCAAATATTGAGTCTGGAGAATTCATCCCTCACCAAGTACTTTGATGGTGAGTCTGTGCTGGATACTGTCTGTCGGGGTGTTGACATCGGTTTCTGATAGACAAGATAGCTTTCTATCTTCCATTCTGATGGTCCTTTATTCTTTGACCTTCAGGTAACGGTACTTACTTCTTAGGCTAAAATTGGTCTAATAACCTCTGTGTTCACGATTTCATGAGCAAATGAGATTCTGTGCCCACATGCAATTGGAAAACACAAAAACGAACCACCCCAAAGGCACACATCATTCACGTAAAGACTTTGTAATTGGCGCAGTCATAATTACTCAGTTTGTCTTGCATACCCCCAAGTTTTTATAACGCTTTCCCAAGTTTCAAATCCTTTTGAAAGTGCCATTCGCTTGCTCTCTGCCTGAAACCATAAGTGGTACTGGAAGAACAGAGTGGATAAATAATAGTCAAGCTATGGTTCCGGAGCGTGCAACCAAGTAAGGGAGGTAATGCTGGTTGTTTTGCCATCCACAATTCTTTTAGTTCACATCTTCCTAGTTAGCCTAGGCTGGTGTTGAATTTAGAATTGTCCTGCATCAGCTCAACTCAATGAAGTCAATTTTTTATTTTGGAACAGAGTCTTCTGTAGCTGGGGATGGCCTCAAACTTACAACCTTCCCTTTGCTGCAGCCTCTTGAGTGCTGGGGAAGTTACCTGGTGTGGTATCTTCATTCGTTTTATTTTATTTTGAATGGGATGGGAGTGGGGGTGTGTGGCCTTACTTTGAGGACAAAATTAGCTGAGCATCATTCTGACTCAGCTGGGACTTCCGGTGAGATTTGTCATGCTATGGTACCACATTGCCATATTATTTGGACCAATAAGTTTTCTGTAAGCAGAAGGACACATACTTCTATCACCTGGGCTGGCAGAATGAGACTTACTTACTCAGCCTCCTCCCCCTCCTTGGATCATAAGCTGCTGTTTCCCCTCAAAATTCATTGTCAGTAACTGCCAGGATCCCACAAATCTGAACTTTTTGGGTAATCTAGGATGAATTCGCTCTCCTTCCTTGAGAGACTTGCTTCAGAGCACACCCATGTTCTCAGTTCTCAGGTGTGGAACTGTCCACTGTGCAGATGAGACCACCCTGTGGGGGCCACCACCCAGGAACACTTCCGTTCTCTGGCACCTGCGGGAATGCACATCTGACATTGGATAGCAAAAAAACCTTTCCCCTCTGTGGCCAATCCCTGCCCCACTCTCACTGCCTCCTAAGTTTCTAGGAAGCAACCAGACTGCATTAGCCTTTACTTCCCACTGGCTAAGAGAGGCTTCTGTCTCAGGGGGACTTCCTGACTGATGTTAATGTACTCAAAATCCCTGTCTTCAAATAAGCAAACAAAGGAAAAAGCTCACCAACAGCCTCTATCAACTCCTATAGGTTTTTTTTCCCCCCCAGCTATGGTTAAACTGGGAGGGATGACAGCTGTTTTTGTAAAGAATGCCGGACTAGCAGAGTATCGTGGCAGACGCCTTTAATTCCAATACTTGGGAGCTAGAGGCAGGTGAATCTCTGTGGGTTCAAGGTCAGCCTGGTCTATACAGTGAGTTCCAGGACCTGTCTTAAAATACAAAAACAAAACAAACACATGCTTTACATGTATTGCTTCCTCCAAACCTCCCTCCTCCCCCACTCCAATGGCAACTGAAGCTAGGGCCTCATTCACACTTGGCAAGGGCTTCATTCATAGCTATATTGTCTCCTATCTGCATTTTTCATTTTGAGAGTCTCCAAGCGTTGCTCATTTGAGGTCACTCTGTAATGTAGACAGACCTCAAACTTATGACCCTCCTGCCTCAGTCTCCCAGGCAATGACGGGTATGTACCTCTAGGTCTGTTTTTTTGTTCCATTCCCTTACCTCAGATCCACAATGAGGCTCCCAGCATTGGCTTCTACCCTCCACCCTACCAACAAGGCCATTTGTTTATCGATGACCTAGACCACAGGCTGTTTTAAATTTGCATTGGGTTGCTTGGAACTATAATAAAACACCTGGCACAGACTCCTTATGAGTAAAAACAGGTTTATTTAGCTCACTGGGCTGGAGGCTGAATGCCTAAATGGCATATGTTGTGTGTGGTTCTCATGACTATGATAAAACATGTTCTGGAGAAAGGACCATATCTTGGAACCAAGCAGAGGGTATGCAGGACATAACAACACCCCTGAAGAGCATTTGCCTGATCTCCATAGAAATGCCAAATGCCTTAATCCTTTCTGAGGACTTGGCAGCCATATCTAAGGACCTCCCACCTGACTTCACCTGATTCTACCAGACTGAAGATCATGTTTCCAGCACACAAATGTATGGAGGTCAAACTCCATTTAAGCCAGAACAAAATTTTTTGTTCCCTTGACTGATAGTGGCTCTGGATTGGTGAGTCCTGTCTCTTCGTGGGAGCCCTGGCTTGCCTTGCTTTCTGGCCGGCCCATATCCCTGTTCCTTTTCCCCCACCTCTCCAGCTCTCTCTCTCTCTCTCTCTCTCTCTCTCTCTCTCTCTCTCTCTCTCTCTCTCTCTCTCTCTCTCTCCTCCTCCTCCTCCTCCTCCTCCTCCTGGCCTGGTCGCTTCATCTGGAGTTAATCATAGTGGTTTCACCTTTTCTCATTTTCTTCCTGGAATTTCCTTCATGTTTGCAGGGCAGTTACCTCGTGTTAGCTAAGAGTGTCTAAAGCTGAAGAACAATGCACTGTGTGAGTGCATATGATACTTTCGTCATCATTTTTAAAAAAAAAATTAAATTTTATTATTTTACTATTTTTATTTTTTATTTCTATTATTTATTGTTATATGGTTATTTTAAAGACTTCTTTTTATTTTATGTGTCTGGATGTTTTGCCCACATGTGTGTCTGTGCACCCTGTGTGGCCTTGGAGACCAGAAAAAACTGTCCAGTCCTCCATGACAGGTGTTATAGATGTCTCTGAGTCACCATGTGGGGTCTCTGGAACCAAACGTGGGTTCTCTGGAAGAGCAGCCAGCGCGTCTAACCTCGGAGTCACCTCTCTAAGTCCTATTTGACTATTTAAACAGACAGCTTGTCACTGTGGTATAAAGTTGGCATACATTATGGGAAGTGAAATCAAGCTAATTGACATGCATTTCCTCACACAGTTCCATTTTTTTTTTTTTTTTTTTTTTGGTGAGAACACCTAAAATTTGCTCTTCAGAGTTTCCAAGCACACAACGAATTGTTCTTAACTAGAGCCACCGTGGTGTACAGTAGCCCACACAGACATTCTTCCCACCATTTTTTGTACCTCTAACTTCTATACACTATCTTCGGCAGACACTCTTCATGCAGCACCAGACCTAATTTTTATCTTTATGTGAATGGTTCAAAGGCTTTAGAAACTTAGTGACATAAAAGCTCAACCTGGGGCCTTTCTTCTCAAATCTGACTCATCTTTGGTTTCACATTTGCAGTGAAGTTACCTTGTGTTAGCTAAGGGCGTTTAAAGGAGAAGAGCAATACACTATGTAAGTGCATATCTATTTTATACCTATGTACAGGCACATACATACATACATGCATGCATATATACACACATACACATGCATGCACACATACACACAGACATATAAGCGTGCCCACACACATATACACATATACACATGCATGCACACACACGCAGACACACACACACATGTCTGTAGGCATCTAGAATTATAAAGCAATATGAAATTAGATTGGCTTGTGGGGATGGAGGCTGGATGGTCTTCCCATGGCTGTCTGCATCCTGGACAATCAGAGAACTTTAAGGCTGTTCATTCTAAGAAGCTGCAATGCCTCAGAAAAAGAAACCGATGTTGAAACCGTGGACTGGGGCCCTAGAAGACACCATGGAGAGTCCATGTTGGGTGGGTCCATGTTGAATGGTGGGAGAAGCTGGATGTCTGTGGGTGGTGACAACGGCAATGACAATAGCAAATACAGAGACACTGGATGCAGTGCTGTAGGCCTGTGTCCCAGCACTCAGCTGAGAAGGGACTGTCAATGAGTTTGAGGTCAGTCTCGGCTTCCTAGTTGTAGTCTCTGCCTCAAGTCAAAAAGAAAGGAGAGCAGTCAGTCATTAAATGGTATTGCTAAAGAAAGGTCGATGATTCTGCCTTATACACAGTGCAGGCCCCTGATTACTGGACGATAGCAGACATATTCAGGGTGGCTCTTTTTCCCTCTCCATGTGATGACAGTATTAATGGTCCCTGCAGTGCCCTCACAGATGGATCTGGAAATGCACTTTACTAATCTAGGTGCTTCTCAATCCACTCAAATTATCAATGAAGACCAGTCATCATA
Source organism: Arvicanthis niloticus (assembly GCF_011762505.2). NCBI lineage: Eukaryota > Metazoa > Chordata > Mammalia > Rodentia > Muridae > Arvicanthis > Arvicanthis niloticus. The sequence goes on from NC_047658.1 coordinate 12,713,739, forward strand.
CATCCCCACTCTAAGTGTGGAAAATAAGTTAGGGCTTTTTTTTTTCTTTTTTCTTTTTTTTTTTGTCTCCTGTCCAAACTCTTGTCAGGTCTCAAAGTGTTCTTGCATCTACATAGCATCTGGACTCTTCATGGACAGACCAATCAGTCTGGCTCAACTTACCATCTCTTTAAACCAGAGTTGTACAATGGCTGTTAACTAACCAGCATGCTCTCCTGCCACTGTGAGCCACCAATGCCTCCATGACTTTTGCAATTGGAAAGTTTCACTGTAACAGAATAACAAAAATTTCTCTTATTCCTCAGCCCCCACCCTCTTCGACAGACACATATTTTATACAACATATCTCAGGAAAAGAATGACAAGAACAAGTCAGAAAGAAAAGAGTTCTAGGCACTGGAAATTCAAACTCTAGAATGAGAGAGAGGAGAGAGAGTGAGTGAGATAGAGACACACAAAGACATAGACAGACAGAGAGACACACAAAGACAGAGAGACAGAGACAGATAGAGAGAAACAGATAGATGCAGAGAGACACAGAGAGAGACAGATACAGACAGAGAGAGACAGATACAGAGAGAAATACAGAGAGAAGGAGGGAGAGAGAGAGAGAGAGAGAGAGAGAGAGAGAGGGAGAGAGAGAGAGAGAGATATCATAGAGTAGACATAGAGGAACTGAGGAACTTCATAATTGAAAGATTTGTAGCATCCATTGCTGGGAAGAAATCTCAAATGCAAGGAACTGTGCAGATGTGAAAGGGAGGAGACTGGAGACAAAAAGGAGGCCAGGCCTTGGTACACAGACAGTAGAGCACAGGAGACCCAGCAGCACTGGACAGAGCCAGTGGCCTCTACTCTTAGGTTCTTCAAGCACTACAAATGGTGGAATCCCTGTAGCCAGGGATGGAGAGAGGGCTCAGCTGCTAAGAGCATGTACTGTTCTTGGAGAAGATCCCAAGTCAGGCAGGCCGCAAGTGTTTGTAATTCCAGCTGCAAGGAATGCAATGGCTGTGGTCTCTGTAAGCACCTGCACCCATGTACACACACACATACACACACACACACACACACACACACACACACACACACACACTCATGCACACACAAATCAATCTTTAAAAATTAGATGTTTTAGTCTTCTCCTGGGCCAAGACCAAGGTGGTACCATTTGGAGGAGAACCCATATTGGATTTCTTCCCAGTTATCACACACACACACATCACTTACTAAAGCCTTCTCATTCACAGTAGTTATCATTGCCAGTTGTTGGCTTCTGGCATATCTGCACAGGGACATACTTCCAGCAAAGACTCTGTTACACTGTATCAGACTCACCTCTTGGCAAGGCATCCTCTGTGGATGATTTAGGAAACTCCTAAGCTGGAGTACAGGTGACACTCATGGAGGAACAATGGAAAAGCCACCCTGGAAATAACCAAGACAAAGGAGAGAGCCTTTCCCTCGCTTCAGACCCTCACTGGCTTCCTACATGTGCACTTAGATCCCTGCACCTCCCATTACTCTCTTGGCTTCAGCCATTGCTGCCTTGTTTCCTGTAGGCATCCACCAGATTTCCACAGAGCATGGCTGCAGGCTCTGCCTTTGACTGGAAGGCATTTCTATCTCCTGCTCAGATGCCTATCTTTGAGCCCAGCTTTAGTTTCTCTCTTGAGGGAGCCTAACTCCTGTCTTGAGTCAGAATCTTCTGGCACATCTTCCCAAGTCCTCTGTAACCATTAGTGATTACTGCTATTCTTTCATAAGTAACCATCCCCTTTAAGTTTTATTTTGAGACAGTCTCACCATGTAGCCCTGGCTAGCCTGGAGTTTGCTATGTAGCCCAAGCTGGCCTTAAATGCTCAAAGATCCACTTGCCTCTGCTTCTCAAATTTGGGGGTTAAAGGCTTTTGCCACTAAGCCTTGCTCAAGCCTCAAATCTTACTGCCATCCATCAAACAACAAACCTCCTTGTCTGAGTTATTTTTGTGTCTCAGGGACCAAATACCAGACCCAACTTAAAGATTTATTCTGACTCCCTATTTTAGAGTGATTGGCCCATCATGACAGCTAAGCTGGGACACAACAGTTCAGATGGTGGTGGCCAGGAAGCAAAGAAAAGAGAATACCAAGAATTGCTTGCTTTTCTTCTTTAAGGCCTTTAGTTTATTGCTCTCCCACCTGGGAGGACGATGTCACCCTCGCCTGGGCTCCCACCTAGAAACCAGTATTACCCTGACTGAATGCATATCTCCCCACTTGAGCTACTGTCCTCTGCGATCCCCATTACAAACACAAGCTGGAGCCTTACAAGTCTCCTAGGTGATTTCAAGTCCAGGCACAGTGACAAGAGAGGTTAAGCACCAGCTAAAGCATGAATTCCTAGAAGAGAGGATTCTGGGTTACTGTGTAAACTGACTAGTGAAAACTGTTTACACACTGTAAAGTGTTGGCTGGCTGGTGCTGTGAGCCAGGCGTTCAGAACAGCTGGACACGGCCAGGTCTTCCGTTCATTATCTACCTCTCATTACCACTCTTTCTGCCTCTCATTACCACTCTTTCTTTTCACTCCCTTTCTAGATGGAGTCTGTCAGTCGGGAATATGAAAATTCAATTTCCTAACTCATCCGTGGTGCCCTCCTTTCAGGCTTCCGTTGGCGAGTGTTTTCCTCTGTGTGTCCTAGGAAGCCTCTGTAGAGTGTACCCTGCTGTGTGAGTTTTACTGAATCACATTGCTTATGCTTTGTGGTGGAATTTTTCCCCCAGAAGTAAAAGTAGAGGAATTTCACATAGGTAAAATAATTCATACTTTAAACTTAAAAAAAAAATAAAAATAAGAACAAAAATGCAATTTGTCACAAAGAATATTAGCCCTTTTCCGGAGTGAGTGAGTCCATATCCAAGATTTCAGAGGCAGATTACATGGGGTTTTCTACTTTAACGAGAGGTTATCACCATCCCAGTTGCTTCCTGGTAGCAAAGTGGTCAAACTCAGGGGCAAGAGGTGCTGTCTGGGCACCCTTGGTCGGCTGCGCTGCCTAAGGGGATTGTAGATTTCTAATACAGCCCACCATACTTGATTGGTCTGTTTTAACAGCTCCACCTTGCTGGATGCCTCAGCCACAGTTAACAGGAAGGATCCAGAATGCATCTCTTTTGCGAATGTTTCTAGTATGCTTTGAGTGTGAGAGGACCCTCACAGAAACATGTGTTTGAATCCTTAGAACTGGTGACTGTCACACGAAGTCATGGGGCCTTTGGAGTGGAAGGCAGGGTGGATGGAGGTCAGTCACTGGTGCTGGCCCCAGTTCTATCTTTGCCGTGCATCTGTTTCCTGATCCTCCAAGATGTAGTAGGAAGTCCTGTCGTAAGCTCCATGCCTTGATGCCACGATGGAGTAGATGGAGTAATGACTCTGAGACCATGAGCCAGAATAACCCTTCCTCCCTTTAAATTGTATCTGTCGAGTATTTTGTCATAGCAACAAGACAAGTAATAAATACAGCGCCCTTCTTCCATGACCACCATGGCTGTCTTCTGTTCCTCCCTGAGATGGAACACAACCCGAGCACGGAGCTGCATTTGAGGTTGGCACATGGGAACACCTGTGGGGATTGTCTTGATTCTGCTAAGTGACGTGGCTAGACCCACCTGAAATGTGAATGGCTCAGATGGAAAAGGATGTGGGAGAAGAAAGATTGCAATATTTCTCCCTTTTTCTCGCTTTGCCTGCCTCCTGGCTGCCTTGTTAATTCACCCGTTGCTGCTGATTCCTTCTGTAATATTGGCACCGGCTTTTCGTGACTTTCCAAGATGGACTGCAGACCAGAGGCTCTCTGGGAAGCTTCTAGGCTTGGGCACAAGGTCTGCATGTTAGAGACACCCAGCCTCGTGGACTGAGTAGCTACCAGATTCTGAGACTTGAAGAGAGAAGAACAGAAAATGGTAAAGAAGAAGGGAACCTTGACAATTTTGCCTGACCCACTAGAGTAAGAATATTTTAATAAATCCCAGCGCAGGGTTACTACCCACCTCAGTGGTGTATCTTAATGAAAGATACACACAGCCTTTATATTTAATATGCCTTAAACAGCTTAATAGTTGGGCAACTGCCCACTCTCCATGTTTTAGTGTCAGCTTCCTACCGATAATTCCGAGTTACTACTTACTAATTTCTGTGTTCCCTCTTGACTGCTCTTAGTCAGCCCTCTAGGCCATGTTCTCTTGGCCCAGAGCCCAGGGTGCTCCCCTTGCTTCTCTACCCCATGGTGGTGCTTTGTCTCTGCCGCACACTCTTCTAAGGCATGGCAGCTCTCTCCTGTACATTCTTACCCTTCCATGGTGGCTTTCCTCTTTCCCCTCTTCCTCCTCCTCGGGTGGTCCTAAGCCTGGAAAACCTCAGCCCTGTCTATCTCTCTTCTCCCTAGATATTGGCTGTTGGCATCTTTATTTACCAGTCAGAATTAACTGGAGACAGGTTCCCAGAAGCTACATGCGGACTCCAGATCTTGTGGGCCAGTACTCAGCATTATAATAACAGCCAAGGCAAAACCTCAATAACCTACATTTGGTAATGTAGCAAAATTAAACATAAAAACCAAATCAAAGTAAGACCCAGACACCCAGTTAGAACTGAATCTCAGCTAAACGACAATGTATTGGGGGTTATAGATATATCCTCTTAAATATTTATACTAAATATCTTATACTAAATAGCTATCCACCGCTTACCTGAAATTCAAGTTTGACAGTTGTTCTGAATGCAATATAGTAACTGTCACCACACCTTTGGATCCCCAAAGGTAGGAACACGGACCGTCTCTCTGGGGAGTGTTTTTAAGCCCCGATCTGATTGATCGGTGTTCAGCCTTGTTCTTTAGCTCTGCACATAAATAGCAGACTTCTTTGCTACTATTTCGGGGTGGGAGAAAGTTGAAGTGGAGAGCTGGGCAGTGTTTCCCTGGGTCTGTGTTGAAAAGTGCCGATTACTGAGAACGTAGTCTATAAGTGTCAACTGCTTTGGGGACAACTCTCAGCCCTGTGGGTCCCACGGCTACAATGCTATCCTGCAGTGTGTGCAACTTCGAGCCCCTCTGTCTGCTCGTCCTTTTTTCCTTCTTTAGAAATTATTCACTTTATCCTTTTCTGAACTTGAGCTTGCCTTGTTTTGTCTGCCCTGGAGGGAAGGAAGCCTGTATGCTGGTGTACATGGCAGAGGCAGAGAAAAACTGGGGGTGTTTTCAGAGCAGGTGGCTTTCCAAGCAAAACAGAGTTAGTGATTCTTTCTCTTTCATAGATGTCTGTCTCACGATGACACCCAGAGACCCACCTTGGCAGATCTGGATCACCACTGGCATTGTGGGTAATCTTAGTTGAGGGACTTTTTTTTTCAGGATAGGGAGAAAAGCAAATAAGTGTCTTTTGTATGAATACAGTGGGTCACATAAAGACAGGCCATGGAGTCTGTGTGTGTGTGTGTATGCACATATGTATATTTATGTATATATATACACAACATGCCTATATATGAATAAATATTTACACATATATACATATGTAACATGTGTTATCATTTATGGTTAGATGTGCATATATGTGGATGGATGGATGTGTTTGCGTATGTGTGTCCATGCACCTGTGTGCATGCATGTGGCATGGGTGTGTATGTATGTGCTTGTGTGTGTGCACTCATATGTATCTGTATACATATATGTGCCTATATGTGTGTGTGCATTCAAATGGGGCATATCTCTATGTGCTCTACTCTAAAGTGACCAGCAGCCCAGCATGTCTGTGGATGCCAGCATCATTAGTGACAAGTGCAGAATGTGTGAACCATGATGTGAAGGTGGTGATGATGTCAGTAGGTGACAGGCTGTTTCCAGGTCTCTTACAATTTTGGGAGACATCAGTCACACATGAAGCCCGTCTTTGACTGAAATATTACTTGGCGCATGGCTGCATGTATGTGAATAAATATGTGTCTGAATTTGGACACAAGGAAGATACTCAGCTCTGATCAAATCTATCCTGTCTCCTTATTGGAAACAACGAGGTTTACCAAATGTTTATCTCATGGCGGAGAAAATCTGGCTAAAAACAAGGAAGCAAGATGACGTACCAAACTGTGGAAGGCTCAGGAGCATGACCTCTGAAAACTGCCAAGAGAGACCCCAGAGGCATTGCTACGAGCCAAAAGCCTGGGTGACAAGGTGTATGGATTTGTGGAGTTCAATAAAAGAAATATCAAAAGCAAATATTTTTGCACCATGTGCCTGCCTCATGAGGCAATACTGGCTGCTCACCGAGGATGAATTAGGATGGTTAAAAAATGGTCTCAGAGGTGCAACACCGTCCCTGATGGCCAGCCCACTTCTGTGTTAACATTGCACCCACTCTCCTAGGTACAGTAAGGAAGAAATAAATCTGTATGATAGACAAGGGATAGAAAAGTAGTCAATAAGATGGCTCTCTGGTGAATGTTCCGGAAGCAGGTGGGCTCATAGGGGTGGGATTGGAGATGATCATGTGGCACCACACGAAAAGAAGACAGAACCAGGGATGTCAGAAGAAGGATGGGAAGCAGGGTTCCTGAGCCTGTAGGGTCTGCTTGCTACCCATGGGTGTGAGAAGTGAGGCCTCAGTGGCTTACAGCTGTGTTCCTTGTTCCATTTCAGCAAACACTGCTGTCTTCCAGACCCAGCAGATGTCTCTAAGAGAGACCATGCTTAGGTTCTCTTTGCTCTTCCCTCTTGTGAGTCTCAGCTTCAGGGCCTGCAGCTCTGGGTGCTGGGACCAGCTCTCCCCACCCGCGCCCTTCCCAGCAGGACAGAGCAAGCATTCATAGGCTGTGTATGCTGTCTGTGTGTCATGTCCTGCTGTTTGAAAGAGCTGTGAAGTTGATGGATTAACTCTTAGCTGGTGGTAGAGTGGGAGCCACCACATCTGCCCCAGGCTCTGTCTTGCCTGAGCAAGCCTATCAACAAGCTCCATCCTGGAATGTATGGCTCCTGCCTTGACACTGGAGCCTGAGAGAGGAGGTGTGACCCATGCTATGTGTACTTGGCGTGTGGCATGTGTTCTACCCGTGAGCCTTTGTTCTGTGTGCTGTGGAGAAGAAAGAGGGTTAGTGATGAATGTGCTTGCTATAAAATTTTGATCTGTGGCTGGATGCCATTACCCCATAATGAACATTGGTGACTATCGCTTTAATTCGAGGACCACTTTGATGCCGTCAATCAGAGTTGCTGGAGAGGCTAGTTCTTTTGCTGATCCAGTCAGGTGTGGAGACCGGAGTCCACCATAGTGGCAATTGCAAAACTGTATTAAGTGGCTGGAAAACCTCCGGCAGGAGATGGAGACTCTTGTCAAGGGGTGTTGCCAAAAGAATAAAAACGTCTGGTTGGCAGCCTTGGGCGTAGGGTTGTGACATCAGAGGACTTTCAGATAGTACCTCCAACCTCCTTCCTAGCAGAATGGGGACCTCAAGATGGATAGTTTTGGATAGAGTTGGCTTGGGGCTGTCAGCTCTTCTTCCCTGGGAATGGAGGTAAGACTTGGGGGAAGGAGGAAGCAGACAAGGGAGATCTGTGTCTAAGATGTCACAAAACATGTGGCAGATTCAGTTCTCCCAAGCTGATGAAAGGAGGGACTAGGGAGGAGCGCTCGGGCAGGTGCTTTGCTCTGGGCAGCACGGGGCACCATGGAGTCCACTGGTCCAGAGGAGACCCCGGGATGTAGTAGAGGAAGAACACATTCAACAAGGCTCTTTGCAGGCAACAGGAATGATGAGGGTTTAAAAGGGCATTTGGCAGTGAACGGCAGCAAGGTGTGTTGCTTTGAGGCCCAGTGGCCCTTGGCTGAGCTCAAATTCAGTTCTCATGTGGACTTGTACCCATCTCAGCCCTCTGGTCACAGGATGGCTGCTGCAGCATCCGTATAGGTACTTATTGTCCAGTACAGTCTAAGGGAAAATGAAGAACTCTGATCCCCTTAGTCTCGTAGTCTGCTTGCGTCTCATTGGCTATCCTCAGGTCACATGTCTAATTCGAATCCCCCAAGAGATTCCTTCCAGCTCTGAGTTCCGGTTAGCTCCAAAGTGAGGCTATCTAAGAATGAAGGGCGCTATTTTATGCTTTAGTTGACCTGTTAGGAAGTCATGCTTAAGCTAGGGTTGCCGGTGCACACCTCAGCATTCCTGGGCCCTAGGTAAGAGGATGAAAGTTCAGCCTGAACTGCTTGGTGAGATGTTTCAAAACATTGCTAGTGGAAGGGGGGGAGGAGGGGGGGGCGGAGAAAAAAACCCACATGTACCCTTTTGTGCACTATGCAGAAAACGAAAGATTTATGGTTGCTTAATGGAGTGCGGGGTGGTTTTGGAAATGCTTTGTCCAGCACCCAAAATCAGTAAGGACTTTGAAAGAAACCTCACAAATGCTGTGACTTCCAAAACGGTGGAGAAAATGGGGTACAATTTCCAAGGAACAGGACCAAAAAGAATGCTCTTTTCAAACAAGTCCTCATGGTGTGCCTTCACCTGAGAAAATCAGTCTTAGAGAGGGGATTGATTGGCACAGGACATTCGTTCATTTGACCCCTGCAGGCAAGAGGGGACCTTCCTTCCGTCACTTGGCTTGCAGAATCTTTGCTGGGTTTGGAGCACATAGCCAGTGGTCACCATATCGCAGCTTTTTCTAAGTGGTTGCCAATCGATTCCTGCAGTTACGGGGTGACAGATTTGAGGTGTTCTGCTTTCTGGGTTTTGTTTTTTGTTTTAGGGCGGGGTGATACCATGCAGCCAAGGCTAGGCTTGAAGTTAAGCTTGCTGTGTGGAGCACCCCGCCTCAAGTGCTGGTGCTCCAAGGGTGCACCTCCGTGTTCTTTTGTCAAGGGGAGAAATGCAGACTGGAAGCCCACCGCTGGTCTCTGAAGGGCAGCTGTCTTCTCCACACTAGTGAAGCAGCCTCGGGCAGGGGAAGAGGAGTGGGGACACATCTGACCTGGAAAGGCTCAGATCTAAAGGAGCTTGAGCATTCTGAAACCAAGTCGGCAGGTGGCTGGGGTGTTGGGAGGGCAGGGGACAGAGCACAGTGGGGAGTGGAGGGGAGAGGCTGGGAAAGGACCAAGAGCTCTGTAGTCCAGGGGAGGATTTATGTCTCACTCAACAGAAATGCAGAGCTGGGCACCAGTTTGTTTCCTGAAGCCCATTTCCTCAAGCAGTGAAAATGACTTGGTCAGAGAAGCACTTGGCAAATAGCACAGGGCTTGGAGGAACTATGGTGGGGGCTAAGGCGCCGTTAAGAATGCTTAGTGTACATACATGAGGACTTGAGTTCAAATCCCGAACATCTACACAAAAGCTGGGCATGGCCCTGAGCATCCTGGTATCCACAGTACCAGTCGGAAGCAGGAGGATTGGCTACCACCGTTGCTCCAGGCTCAGTCTCAAGGGAATAAGGCAGAGAATGACAGAGCAGACATGCATATCCTACCTCTCTCATCTGAAGCTGTATGAACACTACCCCAGCCACCATCCTATCAATTTTTTTAGTGTCCTGTGAGTGACTGGGCATGGCTTCTTATGTTCTTTGGAAAGGCCTGGATCAGATGTTATGCCTCAGCAACTACATCTGAGCTTGACTTGGACACCTTTGCCTGTCCCAGCCTCTTCATGAGCCGCTGTGCTCAGGCCGGGGTGTCCTAGCCGCTTCTTCTCTGTTTTGCACACCACCCTGACTTTGGAGCTGTGTCACTCACAGGAACAAGTGGCCAGGGATGACTGGCCTGAATATAGGAGGGCAGTTCCTGGGGGCAGGATGAGGAGCTATGGAGCCTGGAGTACACACTTTAGGGATGGGAGATCGTGAACAGAAGCCCACTTAAATGAGTGTCCCCAGTGTGCTAAGAGTCCAGGGATGCCAAGACTTTGATATTATTTGTCCCGGAATGAAGGGAGGGAGGGGACAATTGACAGTAAGCTGCCTCCACATGGGATAATAATTACACATGGGTAAGAGATTATTCTCCTTCCTTCCTTTTTTTTCTTTCCTTTTCTACCTTCACCTTCCTTCTTTCCTTTCTATTCTCCTTCCTTTCCTTCATTTTTTGTAGACCTGGGAATTGAATTTGGACCCAGAGTGCATAAGCAAGCGTCCTATCACTGGGCCACACCCCTCAGCCCCTCACTGGAAGATTCTAGGCAGGGGCTCTATGGCTGAGCCTCGCCCCGCCCCCAGCTCCATTTTTATTTTGAGTCAGGGGTTCCCAGGACCACTCAGGCAGGATATGGCCTTGTGATTTTTCCTGCCTCAGCCTGTCGAGGAGCTGGAGTTCTCAGCAATTGTTCTGCCTTTTTGAAAGAATGCATGAGAAACAAGGCAGGAATTAAAACTCCGCCATTAGCACCCTCTTGCACTGTAGCTCATCTTCTTACTCCACCTTGTGTAAGGGAGTCTTCCAAAGCTTTGCTGTCCAGCAGTCCCTCCAGCCATCCTGAACTGTTTCTCCTGGCTCTGAAAATGAATGTGTCTCTGGATCACTTCCTCCAAGACGAGGCACCATGAGACTAACAAGTCCCTTGACCCACCCCACCCCAGTACTCCAGCACCAGAATGCATTTAGTCAGTGTTAGCCACTTATCTGTTGTTAGCCACAGAGTCTGTTATCAGATTCTGCATAAACCCTTCAAGCCACGTGACAATTGCACAGGAGAGGCACTGAGGCCTGTGCTTTCAGGGACCCAGTGTCTTACCCTCATTGTTTTTGTTTTTTGATATAATGGTTTGGAAAGAGCTCTGATTAGAGAATGGTCTTGGCAGGTGCTTCTGTGGGCCAGCCCTCATGGGAAACAGGTGTCAGCAAGGCGTGTCAGGAAATGAATGTTGAAAAGCTGCACCTTAGGCTCATAGAAGAGGAAATGAGACAGGTAGAGGGCCTCCTTTCTAGCTGCAAAAGCATCCCCTGTACTGTCTGTCCCTCTCTGTGTCTCAGCCTCTCTCTGTGTCTCAGTCTTTCTCTTTGTGTTTCTGTGTTGCAGTTCTCTCTGTATCTCTGTCTCTGTCTCTGTCTCTGTCTCTGTCTCTCTCTCTCTCTCTCTCTCTCTCTCTCTTTCTCTCTCTCTCTCACACACACCCCTCCTTTCTGGAGCCCTTGAATTCTGTCACCAATACAGTCAAGTTTCAGTATGCTTTGGTGGTAATTTGCCTCCTGCTACCTTCTCAATCACAGTCAATGCTAGTGTCCCAGTGACTTCCAAGCTGGAATCCTGGGAAGGTGTTGGGAAGTGGCATCAGGAGATCACCCCTTTTCCTGCAGGTCAGAGAGCTCACCACCCTTTCAGCCACACTCTAAGGAAAATGAATTTTAGAACCCCAGGAAATTATAGACTGCTGGTTCTAGTTTGGATAAGAGGATCACACTTTACAAAGACATTTACTGTGGCTTTAAGATCCTCTTTTCTTAATTTTGAAAAAAAAAATTTGGTTTATTTTGTAAGTCAAAGCATATCATACACACACATAAACACACATACACACACACACATACACACACACACCCTTTGGAAATATCACTAGAGATGAAAATAAAAAGAAGTCAGCCCAGCATGATAATACTTATCTATAATCTAAGCACATAGGAAGCCCAAGACTGGCTCCAGACTTTAAGGTCAAACCAATCTAGGCTACACAGAGAGACCCTGTCTCAAAATGCAAACATGAAATAACCAACCAGACAAACAAACAAAATGTTCTAAGTGAGGAATAAAAGTCACCTGTTGCTTGCAAGACTGTCTTCCATAAATAAGCAGCAACTGTCTCATAATGATTCAGAGCTAAGAATGTAAAGATAACATGTATTTCACCTGCAGTGCGTCTGTCTGAGCCATGCTATACCGGGCATTCATTTACTGGACATTAAAAATGGCCTAATCTGAGCTAAACTCTTCGAGGCACAGGCTACACAAGTTCAGAGTCAATTTCCCCTCTGCTGTTTTTCTAAGAAAAATTTTCTCTCAGACCTGAGTCCTACTGACCCCAAGGTCCAGTTTCCTTTGATACCCAAGCATTCCAACTCACTGGGCTTTTTTATGCATTGGTTCTGTGAGACAGAAGGCAGGGTGGTGTGAGTCAGTCTCTCTCTCTCTCTCTCTCTCTCTCTCTCTCTCTCTCTCTCTCTCTCTCTCTCTCTCACACACACACACACACACTGTACAATAAAGAGGATAATGTCTGAGGGAATTTGTAGATCATTGACATGTAAACAAGGGATAACCCTTTTGTGTAACTTTCTTCTGAGGAGTTGGCGCAAGATTCAGGTACTTTAGGGGATGCCAAATACATGGTCTAATTTAAGCTCTGTTGACTTTTATTAAAATCTCTGTTCTAAATACCTTGCCAACTAGAGCCACGAGGAGCCTGTAGCTGCCTTCAAAGGCCTCACTTGACAGAGCTGTGGGCTGAGTCTCAGCATCTTCCCTTTCATTGGGGATCCGTTTTCAGATGCATATTCGAACTCGAAGGAAGACACATTTCCCACCGTCCATCCAAACAAAATGAAGTCAGCTTTGGCTGTTGCAAAATGTCGATGAATTCTTCAGAGTAAATCAGCCCTGTCAGGGTGATACAGAACCGTCAGCTCTTTGTGACATAATATAATATGAAATGATATTGAACAACATGCGTTTGGCGCTAAATTGTTAGCGCGTTTTAGCTTTGACAGCACGAAGTTTATTGCTTTAATCCCAAGGTCTTTTAAACCTCTTTGACATAAATTGAGGTTGGCTTTTGTGTGTAGGGGGGACCCTCCACTTTCCTTTCTCTTCCTTTACCTAAAACTGCTTTTTACAGTTTATGCTAGTACATCACACTTGTTCTGGGTGACAAAAAGAAATGGAAAAGATGTATTTGAATGGGAAGCAGGGGTGGGAGGGAAAGGCCACTTTAGGCTAAGGGCCCTGCATTTCCTTTTGTCCACATGTCATGGCTTTCCTCAGGCGGGCGCGTTGCATTCTGGGTATAAGGTGTGGCTCCGTGAACTGAAACGAAGCAGGCCAGAAGACTTCCATGAGGTGGAGGACAGCCACAGCCAGGGAAGAAAAGGCTCCTAATCAGAAGCAGAACTCTGGTGCTACATCCTGCTTCAACTGAACACATTTCCATATATGGCTTCCTGCCTTCCTCCTTTACCACCTGCCCCCAACAGACACTCTCGGAGATCAAAGATGACTTCTGAAACCTTGATTTAGTAAGCATGGCACACAAGCAGAATCCCTAAGTTTTATATTGTAATCCGAGCTCCAGATGGCTGATGGGTTGTGGTCTCACATAATGGGACTGTGGCAGAGGATAATGGGGGTCTCTCCGTCAATTGCCTTCCTGAGGTTGGTGTTCCTTCCAAGGCGTGTGCTAATCCTGCCAGGACCTTCTGAGACCAGGCTGTCGGGTCAAACATTAGCGTAATCCTCTTGGTTCTGGTTGGGATGGGTGCGCTCCTACCCTTATCCTGTGAGCTGCAGATCTCTGAACACAACACAGTAGACTGTGGAAATTACGAGTCTCTCCTACAGCAAAAGACAGATCTGAGCCCAGCTCTTTCCCCAGAATGAACTCACTGGTTGGTCACTTAAATTCTCTTAGTTCATTTATTCTCTCATTTATGAAATAGGGAAGTTGAATAAGATATTTCCTGTAAAATGAGGAAGGGCCAAAGCTACAGCATCGGCGTGTCTGGAGTGCTGATCTTTACACGTGGCCCTCTTTCTGCATCTTTGGATCACTGCTTACAAGGAATTAAGTTGCATTTTTTAATAATGACTTTACGGGAATGCATGCAGCCACCCAGAACTATTTTACCCACGATGTCAGATGTTATAGAAACAAACCTTCAAAACATACATTGTTATCCGTAATAACACATATATTTTTGCTTACTGAAAATGTAGGTTATAAGACTAGGGGGTTTCCATTCTATAAATAATTTCTGATACTAATGAAATAAGATAGATTTTCCAGCTGTTGAGATTATATTATATATATAATTATTGGGATTCTATATACTGACATAATATAATATATTATGTGCTTTGATCATATTCATCCTGTTAACTTCTCATACCCCCCTACTCTCACTGAAACCTTTCTTCTAAAAGAAGCTCTATTTTACTTTTCTCTGTCTTTTCTGCTCTCTCCCCTCCCTTCCTCTCCTCTCTTCTTCCCTCCCTTCTCTTCCCTTCCTCTCACTTCCTCTCCTCTCCTTTCCCCTCCTCTCCTTTTCCCTCCCCTCTCCTCCCTTCCTGTCCTCTCCCCTCCTCGACTCTCTTCTTCCCTCTTCTTCCTCCTTTTCCCTTCCATTTTCTAGGTCTCACTACATAGCCCTGGGTGCCTAGAAATTGCTATGAAGATCAGGCTAGTCTCGAACTCACAGAGACCCACTTGTGTCAGCTCCCTGAGTGATGACATTGAAGGTATCCCAGCTTTCACTTTACACATATGACTATTGTCCCTGGGTACAAGTGTGGCTACAGTACTCAAGCACCATTTTTTTTTTTTTTAAGCAAAATTTAAGCATATAATGCCAAGTGCTGACTATGGCCATCCTGGTGTCAGATAACGCTAACTTAGGCACCTTGTTGAACTGAACTGTTTTCAACCTTTGATTAGTAATCGTAGCTCCTCAGTTCCTCTCGACTACCATTCTACTCTCTGCCTCCCTGCATCTGTCTTTAATTACTCCATTTAAGTTAGATCATGCAAGATTTTTCTTTCTGTGCCTAGCTTATTCCCCTGATGTCTTTTTGGTTCATTCATGTAATCATATGTGTCAAGGTTTTCATCTTGTTTACACAATGATTAAGACTTTGGTGTGTGTGTGTGTGTGTGTCCCATATTTCATCGATCCATCCATTGGTCCATCCATTTTTCCTTCCTTTCATTCATATATCCATTGTACTTTTCTGTGATAACTAACAGTGTAGTGGACTTGGGGGGTCCAAGTATCTCCTTCAGGCTCTGAGTTTATTTGAGTATCTACCTAGAAGCAGGATTTCTGAGTTGTTTAGTGGCTCTGTTTTTGAGTTGCCCAAGGGACTGCCATACTGTTTTCTGCAACGACCACGACACTTTTGATTCCTGCCAGGACTGTTCAGGGTCCCATCCTCTCTCCCTTTGTCAACACTAGAATTCTTGTACTTTTAATAATGTTTGTTCTAACAGATATAAGGTGATATTTTACGGGAGCTCTTTGTAAGCTTTAAAAATGTTTATGAGTGTTTTGTCTGCATGTATATATGTGCACTACATGTGTGCAGTGCTTACAGAGGCCAGAAAGGGGGGTGATGGTTCCCCTGGAACTGGAGTCATAGGTGGTCATAACTCATCACATGGGTGCTGGGAATCAGAATCAGGTCCAATGCAAAAGCCACACGTGCTCTGGAGCACCAAGCCATCTCTCCAGTCCCTTGTTGTGCTTCTGAATTGCATTTTTTTTCTGGCGACTGGTGATGCTGAGTCTCTTCCCATAGTCCTAGGGACCATTTTATGTCTTTCTTTTGAGGGATGTCTTTTTCTCTTCCTCCTCCATTTTAAATAGGTTACTTATGTATTTCCTGCTGGGTTCTCTGTGTGTTTTAGATATTGCCTCCTCACCAGATCTAAGGCTTACACATGTATTCCCCACTGCAGAGGCTGCCTTCTCCTCTGAGGACCATTCTCTTTTTTCAGTGTGCTGAGACCTCACTTGCCTGGTTTCAGTAGGGTTGTCTGTGCCTTTCCTGCCATATTCAAAGCATCCTCACTGAGATCAATGTTGGGAAGTGTTTCTCTTGGGACCGTGATTTTCTTTTCTTTTTCTTCTGTTTCTCTGTATTCTTCGCATTCTGATCCTATAACATATCCAAATACTTGCATAAATAAAAATTTAAAATCAGAGGGAATTTGTGCTCCTCAGCAGACATCCTTTGAACATGCCCGAGACTACTTCTCGCTTTGCATGTTAATTTCTGGGTTTCTTGTCTAATCATTGCTCCTCTTACGTGGGTCTGGATGTACCTGGGAATCCAGATGTTGCCTCCCTGGAGCACAGACTAGGGTGTAACCAACACCTGTCTTTCCTATTCTGATGGAGCTGATCTTCTCTACTGGGTCCTTTAGTTTGGGGGTCATTAATGAAGTGACCCACACTCTGGGTGAAGGACCCTCCTTGCTCTTTTGTCTTTTCAGTCTCTGAGATCACTGCATCTGAGAAGCATCCTTCTTCTCTCTCCACTTCAGCTGTCTTCCTGGGTGGTAGAGTCCAGTTGGGGTGGAATGAGATGCTATCAAGTAATTGCTAAAGACAAGGGCTGGTTAGAAGGGCTTTGCGAGTATGTATGCTATGATAAAGACTGTCAGCTTCCTCGGCCCCTTCTATTTCCAGAGACAGGGGTCTGGCTAACACATCTCTCTCCATTTTAAATCTGTTATGCAAAGCTAGGCTCCAGCTTCAATTATTTTACAAGTGGTTCAATAGTTTGATAAATTATTCAGGGTTACAGTTCACATCGCTTTAACCAAATAAACTGATCTGGGGATGTTAGATGACGCCAGTCAGGCCACTGGTGGGCATGTAGCTCCCCCTTTGTAATTTTACATTTTTAAAAGGAAAAACAATGCCAGCCATTCATACATTAATTATAGCCAAGAAAATGTAAGGAAAACTCACCTATCTCTGTGATTCAAGATGAGCAGCTCAAAACTTCTCCAGCAGATAGAAGGAGGGGGCCTCCCCCACGGGGGACAAAGAACAACCAACTCCTGGCCAGACCCAGCTAGCACTGTTAAACTGACTGTTCTTTGGCCTCTTTCATTTCTAGAAACTCAGGTCTGGCTCCCAAGTCACTTGCTCACTTAAATCTGATCTACAATGCTATGAGGTGTCTCTTTTCCTTAGATCTGAATTCAAGCACCTGGAATAGGTCATATTGTATGTCGATGACATACTTATCCTGTGAAGGGAAGAAAGTACATGGAAATAGAAGCTTTCCATTATCTCAAGCGGAAGGAGCTGTTTATAAGAGCAGTCATAGGTAACTGGTCCTTCCCTTCCACTTACCCTGTTTGACAAACACATTAGCTTCCTAATACAGAGACCACTCTGACAAGGGTTGTGTCTGCCTCTGATGCCATCAGGAATGGACACACAAGGAGGCCTCTGACAGGCCCATGGAAGCAATGACTGCCCAATCCACAACTCTAGGCTCTGTTCTGTAGCAGGAAAATGGCCACACATCTCTAATATGGAGACTCCTATATGGAGGCTTCTTAGCCCAAGTAGTCAGTGCTTTAGAACAGGAAGGCTTCCATATTCTGGAATATGAATTTGGCTACCAATCCCTCCCCTTATCCCTCTAGACCTAATGTTCCCAGGGCACAAGCATCTTGCCATCACAGGCTCACATGTTTGAACACTCGGTATCCAGCTTGTGGTGCTTTCTGAAAGTCTTTAGAACCTCTGGAACATGGGGCCTCACTTAAGGAAGTAGGGTGCTGGGACTGGCATTTAAGGTTATATTTGTTTCTGATCCTGGCCTCATTTCTCTCTTTCCCAATCCACCAAGATGTAGGAAGCACTGTGTCCCACTTACACAGCAATGTGGGTAGAGCCACCCAGGTGCCATGCCTTCTGCACCACGATTAAGAGCATCCCGTGAAACTGTGAGCCAAAATGAACCTCCCTGCCTCAAGTTGCTTCTGTCATGTATTTTGTTATTAGAACAAGAAAAGTAACACAGTAAATACTTCTACTGTTAAGACTGTAAACACAGTAAGGTCTTTCAGACTACTGTGGTCATATGGAAGTTTGGAATAAAAAATTGACATTAATTTCAAACAATATATACAATATATAATTATAACTACACACACACACACACACACACACTGCATCGGTTTCCACTGAATATATCTTTAACCAGTATCTGGTATCTCTGGGGAAACTTTTTAAAAGCATTTATTTTTATCATTCATTTTTTATATCATTTTTATACATGTATAGGTATGTGTGGTTGTGTATGGATGTGTGTGTGTAAAGGCAGGTGCCTGTGGAGAACAGAGGCCTTGGCTCCCCTGGAACTAGAAGTAGGGGTGCTTGCGAGCTGCCTGACATAGGTGCTGAGAACTGAACTTGGGTCTTGTGGAAGAACACCAAGTAAGTGTTCCTAATGACTGAGCCAACCCTCCAGCCCGCTCTGGGAAGTCTTAAGTGAATTTTGCTTCTCCCACTTCTGTAGAATGACTGACACACCTTGGTGTCGTGTTCCTGGGAAGAAGGAACCTCAATTGAGGAATTGCTCACATCACACTGGAATACATATAAAGCACGTTCTTGATTAATAATTGATGTGGGAGGGAGGGCTCAACACACCATGGGCGGTGCCATCCCTGGGTAGGGAAGCCTGGGGTGTTTGAAAATCAAGTTGAGCAAGCCCTGGGGAGCAAGCCAGTAAGCAGCATTCCTCCATGTTCTTTGCTTCAGTTTCTGCCTTGATTTTCCTCAGCGACAGACTATAAACTAACTGAACCCTTTCTTCAACAAGTTGCTTTGGATCTTAGTGTTTATCACTAGAATGACAATGGAATAGCTAGCTTTAAGTGTAGCACACAGACTCCAGAGTGTGTCTCAGGATCATGACAGAGGAACTTCACAATCCAGACTCACCACACTGTGTTCATAGAAACTATTGGATATTCAAAATAAAAATGAACGATGCCTCTCCCAGCAGCAGATGTGGCTGCAGACATTTGTGGTTTGAAATAGGAGTTATTTTTTCTCCCTTAAACAGAGAGAGCAATTGCTAATGGTGGTGACACTCTGGACTGGGGTTTCTAACCAGCTGCCTTGTCAGGGTCTGGCTCACAGATGTGATTTTTTTTTTTTTGACTCACAATGAAAATTTACATAATAATATACTCACATTAAAATTCAGTGGTCATCACCTTTAAGAAATCAGATCTTCCTAAGCCCTTAAGTTCACATCATTGGATGACATTGAAGACATACACCTTTACATGGTAAGGTTCAGCTGGTGCTTCCCCCTTCCAATGGAACATTCCAGTTTCCCATGACTCTGCAAGGCCCAAGGTCACCATTCCCCATACATGACTGATGCACACATTTAAGATTTAAAGCACACATTTGCCTCTGATTCCTGCACAACCCAAAAGAGCCATCAACTTTTAAACATTTTGTTTATTTATATTTTACATGTATGATTGTTTGCCTGTGTATGTCTGCACTATGTGTATGCAGTGCCTGTGGAGGCCAGAAGAGGGCGCTAGATCCCCTAGAACTGAAGTTACAGGTGTTTGTGAGTCACTATGTGGGTGCTGGGACTGAACATGGATCCTCTGAAAGAACTGCCAGAGCTCTTAACCTTTAAGCCATCTATCCAGCCCCCAGCATTGGGTTCTGAGAGCAACCCTGTAGTGTGTGGGAGCTAACCAAACTCCAGGGGCGCTAAGCATTGTGCATTTCTTTATGACAACATCCACCTACAGACAGTGGGAAGTTTTGCATAAAGATGCTCACCAAAGTGCCTTGAACTCTTTAAAAGTGATTGATAAAGTTGAAGTGCTAGCTTTACACTCTCTGTACTTCAAACTCCAGGAAACATCTGTCTTAGACTGCCTTGTCTTTTATGTTTGAAACTGGATACTATTTTAACATCGACTTTTCAGTGCCACAGAACTGACTCGGGGACAGATTTGACAGTTTTCTCTGATTTGATGCCCGGGCATATGTTATTTCTTTGGGAGCAGACACCAAGGCTTGGGTGTGAGTTTTGCATTTTGGGGTTCCTCCTGTTTTTCTCAGGTCACTTATCTCGTGTCTGGCTAATGGCTGCATTGCAGTTTGCAGGGTATATTTTAATTCAGAAACTCTGCACACAGAGACTGTGGCTCATCTGGGGGTGGGGTAGGGGTGTCAGAGTTACAGGATGGACTCAGAGTGATGGCTTCAGGAAGGTGGATTCTTCAAAGCCACCTCTGTGCCTCAGTTGCCGGTTGCTTTGGCAAAGGCACATCATGGCAAGCCTGCAAAGCCAGTTTCTCATTTGTTTACCTAGAGACCGAGATGTCCAGGATTCAGTTTCCTCTACAGTGGAACTGAGGTGATGACTCCTGGCATTTTAGGGACTGCCAAAGTGAAGTCCCACTGGAGACCGATGTTAGACATCTCTTCCTACTGCAGAAATCCAGGAAAAACTTGCCAAAAAAAAAAAAATCCTTGCTTGGTAGCTGCTACTCAAGGATGACACTCAGGCCTCTGACATTTAAAATAGATGTTCCTTGCACCCAGAGCTTGTGAGTGGGCTTGGATTTGGGTTGCTTTTGAAACTTTTTCATGAATGTCCTAAATTCTTATGAAGATGTATACATTCCTACCCCCACCCCCATCCAAACTGGTGGCTTATTCTTAAACTCGTTTGCTAGACTATACTATGCTGGGGGCCAAATCTTCATATTACTGGCAAAGTGTGTGTGTTCGGACTAACAGGCCGACCACAGCCACCTCCACGCAAGGTGTCCCAGGAGAAAATGGCCAAGCCAAGCTTCAAGCCCTGAGTCATTGCCCAAGCAAAGTGTGCAGTGTCTGGGCATCAAACTACGTCTTATTGTTTTGTTTTTGAGCCCCCCCCCACACACATGTACTTTTCTGAAAATGCTAAGAAAGAAGAGAGGCCCTAAATTACAACACTGGTCACTCCATGCTTCTGTGGTGCACAGCTTGGCTTTCCTCTGAATTCTCAACCCCCTCTCTGCTGTCTTATATCTTCACCACAGGTACATTTTCTTCACAGCTCCTGATTTTCAGTTTGCCAAGCCTTGGAAGTTAAGAGCCCAGCACCAAATGATTGGTGAGAACACACGGGCTAGCTTTCTGGGGAACTTAACCATCATAAACATGGCCCACATTCACCTTGAAAATTGAGTTTCTTAGACAGACATAATAAAGCTGGGTTTTTATGTGTTTCATTTTACATATCAACATTGATACCTTCATTGCCGAGCTTGTGACCCTGGGGTTTGGGGGTACATGAGTGATGTGGTAAATCTCTGACCCAAACAAGTCCGGTCAAGAAAAACACAACTCAATATTTATGATTATAAACTGCAAGCCTAGATTGGGCAGATTCACCATTGCACTACTCTATTCCTCAGCTATGAGATCCCTTAAAACTTACGGTTTTTCTAGGCCACGTTCTTCTCCTTTATTGTCCTTCCACCTCCGGCTCCTCTGCCGCCTCTGTAGCCTCTCTCCCATCAACTTCCTCTTCTGACTCCTCCTCTTCTGACTCCTCCTCTTCTGACTCCTCCTCTTCTGACTCTTCCCCTAAGCCTTTTTCTCCACCTCCCCTTCTACTGCCCAATCACTGGCTCTAGCCTTTATTTTACAAACACAATTGGACAGAAGGTTCACAATATTCACTCCTCCTCGGAAGCCCCTCCCAGGAGTGGAACTACCATCAAAACAAGAGGTTGGGGCTATCCACAACAGAGTGAACAAGAGGTACAGTTCTAATTCTAAGTGAAATGATATACTAGCCAGAAAAGCCACAGAAGAAAATCTGAGTGTGTTGTTGACTACCTCATGAACTTTATTTATTCATTTATTATTTACTTATTAATATATATCTTGAGATAGGATCTTGCAATGTAGTCTTGGTTGGCCTGGAGCTCACTATGTACATCAGGCTGGACTCAAATTCACAGAATATTTTTTACATACATCTGCCTCTCAAGTGCTGGGATGAAAGACACACACCACCATGTCCCTTCCTTGCTCTCAGATTCCTGTCTACCTTGAGCTGAAGAATTTAATCTGTCTCACAATCTCACCAACATGATGTTTCACTCAGAGGCACAGAGCTATAGCATGACATAGTTACACATGCCGTAACATGACACTGTTATACCATAGTAGGCTTAGACTTCTTAAAACCGACTTTAACCTTCATAGGATATATATATATTTATATATATATATATATATATATATTATATGTGTGTATCTGCATTCTGCACATGCACCATATGTATGCAATGTCCATGTCCATCAACATCAGAAGATGACGTCAGAGCCCCTAGAACTGGGGTTACAGATGCTTGTGAAATGACTGGTGTGGGTGCTAGAAACCAAACCCACTGAGCCATTTCCTCCAGTCCCTCGTGAAGAATCATTTATCCTCTGTAAATCAGAGATTTCATGAAGAGGAACTGTGATTCTCTCCTAACTTGTGGGGGTTACATTCTAATACCCCCATGGCATACTTGGAATAGCAGATAGCACTGAACTAGACATAGTCTGTTTTTTTTTTTTTTTTTCATAGACATACCTCACATGAAGTTCAATTAGGCATGCTAAAAAAAATAAACAATAAAAAGTAATAATAAAATGACTATAACAATACAATCTGGGAAAAGGTAGATAAATATGATCTCTTCCCTCCCACCCGTAACACACAAAATAAGCCTTTTGTGTGATATTTCCTTTGGTGAATTTGATGTGGGAAGGCATAAGCTTACACTTTGGGGCAGACTGTTAGTTAATTAAGTAAGATCAGGGTTAGTTGCTCATGAGTACTTATGATTATGAAGTGTTCCCCCACAGGTTTATGTGTTGACCTCTTGGCACAGTTGTGTTGGAACTTCAGAATGTTTGGCTTAGATGGAGACATATGTCACAAAGGGAATGCCCTTGAAGGTTACCTGTGTAGTCTCCAGTCCCTCCCTTGCTCTCAAATTCCTGTATACCTTGAGCTGAAGAATTCCATCTCTCTCACAATCTCACCAACATGGTGTTTCACTCAGAGGCACAGAGCTAAGTAACCATGGGCAGAGCCCTCCGAAAGCACAAGAAATTAGATACTTTTCCCGTTTTAAGTTGTTCCTGTGGGTATTTTGACACAGGAACAAGAATGATACGTTACAGCACGACGTTGTTACACATGCCATAACATGACACTGTTATACCATAGTAGGCTTAGACTTCTTAAAACTGACTTTAACAAAAGTTCTTAAATGCTTTAACCTCCCTTCTGCCCAGCACCCAGCAAAGGTAGTGAAAAAGAGAGGTTAATAGAGCAAAGAGGGGTGTGGACATATTTATAAATAGTTCTTTGGTGCAGTTTCACTCTGTGTTGTCAAGATATCAGCAGTTCAGTTCACAGGAAGCAGCAACAGCAAACACCATTCTTGGATCAGTGACAGCATTTCAATCCAGAGGAAACCTTTAGGCTCCGCCAATTGACTGGAGTCCATGAAAGTGGCAACAACTCACGGGAATCTCCCAAGGAGTTCTTTTGTGCGTTTCTCTGTATGAAGCATGATGAGCAATGATCAGGGAAGAGGGCAAGGCAAACCAATGCCAGAGTGTTGTCCAATGTGTGTTGGGTTATACTTATACTCTTTCCAAGCAGCATGTTCTCTCAAGCATCTGCTCCAGCAAAACATCACATGCCCCCACATCAGGCAGCCACCGGAAGAACATCACGTGTTTCAGCAAAACCTCCTCTCACCTGTCCACTTCAGCAAAACATCCTCTCATAAGACAGTTCCCAGAGAAACATCACATGACACGAATGAGTCTCGAAAGGAACCAGAAATTTCCACTTCATAACATGACAGTCAATTTGATCTTTGAGACAACCATCACAAATGGGTAGCATATATACAGTCTGGATACTCTGGATAGAGTTCACCCCCAAGGATGGGATACGGTAGGAAGTTGTAGGTCTGCTCCTTCAATCATCCTCCCAGAGAGCATGAGCTGAAGAGGATGAGTGACCTGGACATGTTGGGGAACAGGAGTACTCCTCTGTGTCCTTTTCCCCATTGCTCAGAATGGCAGGAGGAAGGCAGAGGGTGTGGAAGAGGAATGAGAGGAATTATTTCCCACTTGGTTACCTTGTCTACCATCTCCATTACCCCACTGACTTTGTAAGGTGGGCGATAGGCGAACATGGTCTCCTTCCCTGAACTTCACTTTTATTCCACTGGGTAGAGCGTGCTCCATGCCACTTCTCATGAGAGAATATCTGAGAATGCCCTTTTTACTTTTTATCTTTTTATTGCTTGAAAATTCCATTCGTGCATATTATATATTTTGTCAAAAAAAAAATCCACCCCATTCCTTCTCAGATTCTTCTTGTATGTCCCAACAACAACTTCCATCTCACAGCTTATGTGCTCTCATTTTTAAACCCACTGAGTCCGTCTGTTTGTGTACGTGTGTAGGGCAACACGAGCTGTTGGTCAGTGGGATCCCATAGACTCCTCCTGAAATGTTATAGGATATTGCCGTAGTTCTTGATCGTCATCCAGTAAGACCCTATTGTTGAAGATGCAACATACTCGAGTCACAGAACATGGAGAGTCAGTCTGGTACTACATTTAGAAACCCTACCTCTGCGGGCTAACTTCCATAATGCTGAGAAGTTCTACGTACACTGCCAGGGGTGAAAAGCAATGAGCAGTCCTAACGAGCTGTGCACACTGCAAGCTGCAGTAACAACTGACTTTGCAAGACAAGCCCACACCCGCACTAGTGGCATTGATGTCATAGGAGTAATCAATCATGTTCCGATTAGAAATTGACCAAATTTGCTATGTTGCTTTGGATGGGTAAGAAGCCAACCCCATTCACCCCTCCTGAGGAATGAGCTTGACTCTCTTCTCTTTGAAAGACTTTATTCAAAACAGGAGTCTTGCTCTGAAGGATTGACACTGTTTCTCTACATAAGAATGTGCCTGTGTTATTTATTCATTCACTGTATCCCCACATCCTGTGCCTATCAACAACCATTTTGATATGTTAACACGTACTTGAGTTTTATGTCCCACTGGGTTCTTGCAAATATGTATCTAATCTTGATTTATATGCATGAAACTTAATTTTATGGAAATGCTATTGGTCGAGACAGCATCATCTTGTTTGAATTTTTTCTCACTTGGCACTGTTTCGAAACCCCATGCATGTTGGTATGTGCTTCTCTAGTCTGTCTCTTCCAATTGATTCATGGTGTGTGTTGGGTGTGGTGGGGGAGTATTCTGTGGCTTGTATCTACTGTATTTCATTTGTTCACTTACCCACTGGTGAGTAACTCAGTGGCTTCTGCCCCTCAACCTGTGAGTACTATAATAAACCTCTGCAAGCATGTCTACTTCCAGCCGAGTGTAGAAATTTAACACATATCCTGCCACCGATGCCTATATTAAAGTTGATCAGTTATTCTGCTGGGTTGCTGTACTGGTCACAGGCACTGAGTTATTAACTCATACTTATCTCAACATTTGGCATTATCCTGTTCTCTCATTCAGCTAGTCCAATATGTGTAAATGATACCTCATTATTGTGTTAATTTGTATTTCTCTATTTCTTGTTTTAAGCATCTCATCAATGTGCTTGTTAGCTTTAGAATTACCGCATCTATAGCTTGCTAATAATACTCTTGACCATTTTTTCTCCACTGGATTGACATTTCCTCCTTGTAGTTATGCAGAAATTCTTTATGCATTCTGAAAACAGT
Source organism: Arvicanthis niloticus (assembly GCF_011762505.2). Classification (NCBI taxonomy): domain Eukaryota; kingdom Metazoa; phylum Chordata; class Mammalia; order Rodentia; family Muridae; genus Arvicanthis; species Arvicanthis niloticus. The sequence goes on from NC_047658.1 coordinate 12,739,297, forward strand.
AGGGGCTTGTTTTAAGTATTGCAAATATTTTCTCTTGTATCATCTAGTAATTTTGTTTATTGTCTTTTGAACAAGAATCTCATAGTTCACTATAATAAAACAAATCCCTTTTTGATGCCGTATGATACTTATCTCTGAAGTTCCTTTCAAAGGCTCTGGCCAATGTTATGACATAACACATAAAGTCCTTTTAAGGACAGAGAGGGATGGGACACAACAGGAATTATCTACAAATGATATGATTATATATCCAGAATAGCCAAATAAATCAACATATCATCTCAGAACTAACAAGAGGCTTCACTGAGATTTCTGAATGCCAGACCAACATTAAAAAATCCACAGTAATTTTCCACCCCAGCAATACCCAACTCAAAAATAAAACATGAAGATGTGTTCGTCTCCCAGACAACACATTTTGCCTTTCCTACTTTATTTACACAGGGGAATTGGTCGTCTACCATGTAACATTTCACAGACACATAGACTCTTTTATGATCTGGATACAAAGTATACCCCTTAAAAACTCACACATTGTTTGGGGAGTGTCTTAGTCTGCTTTCTATTGCTGTGATTAAAAAAGAAAACTAACCAAAAAATAGCTTGGGGGAAGGAAAGCATTTATTTCATCTCAGTTTGTAGTCTATCAAGGCAGGAACAAAAGCAGAGGCCATGGAGAAGGCTACTTCTATCTTGGTCCCCATGGCTTTCTTAGCCTGCTTTTATCTTTTGGTTTTGGTTTGTTTGTTTGTCTTAGTTTTTTTTAAAAAACTTAGTTTGTTTTTGTTTTTTTTAAATCCAGGACCACATGCCCAGGGGTGGAAATGCCTACCATCATTAGTGAAGAAAATTACCTCACTGACAAACTGATGGAAGCATTTTCTCAGTCGAGGTTCCCCTTTTCCAGGTGATGCTAGCTTGTGTCAAGTTGACAAAAACAACTAACCACCCAGCAAGATTCTGAGAACTCTAGGAGGTGGGAACTAGTTGGAGGAAGTAAGTTACTGAGGACAGATCCTTGAAGATAATCTTATTTCTGATTTCTGGCTTATTCTGCCTGTCTGTCTGTTTCTCTTTCTCTCTCTCTTTCTCTCCCCCCTCTTCCCCTGTCTTCCTCTCCTCTTCTCTTCCTTCTCCCTTCCTCCTTCCTCCCCCTGTCTCTCTTCTTCTATCAGTATCCCCTCTCCCTCTCCATATCCACTCTGAAATGAAGAAGCTCCTTTCCCATACATGATGCACTATCCATGTACTAAATCCAAGTCTTTTTAAAGTTTAAGTTCTTCTTGGGCATTTTTTTTCTCACAGTAACAGGAAGTGACTAATATAGCATCTAGCAGATACAGGGTGAGCCTACAGGATAAGAGGACACAAAGGAGAGGGGTCTTCATGATATCTTAGGTCTACAGATTCAGCGGTATTCAGCAAGCTCTTTGGAGTGAGGAAAGATTGAATATGATAGACTTTACTTTGTCACACACCTTTCTACAGCAGCTAATAAATCTTCAGTATTAACTGACAGATGAATGATTGCCAGTGTCCTTGTCACCATTTGTCTAGAACTTTCCATGAAGTCCCACAGGAGAGCCTTCTGAAGGTAGAACTGCTTTTGGGAGATGACTGCGGAAGCAATCTAAGATATGTAACACTCTCAGAAATAGGATGCAAAAGTGATTTGGAGGATAAACACTTTTCCATCCTAAGAACTCCTAAAGTGCCTCTATTCAGGACATATAGTTATTGTGCTAAAGTATACATAACATAAAATGTACCACTTAGATCATTGTAAAACATCCAATTCAGTAGCATGATTACCAGCATCTGTCTCTAGAACCTTCCATCATTTCAGATCACAATTCCTTACTAATTGGAGAGTGGTTTCTCGTTCTATCTACCATCCTGCAGCAGGCACCATTCTTTGGTCTCCTTTTTGGAGGGAGGTGTGTCACTATGCATCTCAGCATCTCAGGCTGACTTCATGCTCACAGTCCCACCTCTGCTTGTCAAATAAAGGGATGACAGGCATGTGCCTGGTGCAGAAGTGGACATTTCTGCTTTCTATAACAACTCAACTGGTTGGTTTTTTTTTTTTTTTTTTTTTTTTTTTTTGAATCTGTCTTATGAGAGAACATGTGATGTTTTGCTGAAAACAAACACTTGAGAGGACATGCGATTTTTAGAAAAAATATAAATGGAACCCCACAAACACTGAAAGGATGCTTTTGCATTGGTAAATCATGGAATGCGTTGCTGGTCTTTATTGGTTTTCACTTCCTAGAGGGAAATGGGCCAAAGAACTTCTTGTGGTATTCTAGCTGATTTTTGTTGCTTCCACTGACTTGTGCTGATTTGGTGGAACCCTGTGTTTCTGCTGAATCATGTACTGCTACTGACTTGTGTTTGGTGTTTTCTATTGACTTGGACTGCTGACTGATGAAGAGTAGAATTGCTCTGAGGAACTACTTCTAAACAGGTCCGCAAAACCCTTTTCCTATTAACCTTCTTTTCCACCACCTTTGGTCAGTGAGTTAGAAGGGAGGTTGAAGCATTTAAGAATCCTAAATGACCAGGGACTATGAAGTTGCTAAGTGTGACTGAAGTGTGGTTGTATGTTCATGGTGGTCTGTACGTAGGCTGTGTATTCACAACCAGCTGTCCTGGTGGAAATAGGTAAAAGACCAACCTAGAAAATTAAGCCAAGGACAACATTTAAGTAGCTATTTCTTGAGATCACAGGGAATTTCTTAAAACCTAAAATAAGTACATATTCTTTTCTCATTCACAGAGACTTAGTATATACATTCTTATGGGCATATGATCTTTGTGATTTGATGATACATTCCTTATCAATATGCATTTTTGATATCCATGTACAGAAGTTTCCTGTTGTTAGTAGCCCTTAGAGCTTCCTGATGTTCATGCAGTGTTCATGGATGTACTAGAGTCTAATTAATCAGTTCCCTGTAGCTAGGTATTACCAATACCAATCTGGTTCTTACCAGCAATATTAATAAATAAGCTTGCAGAGCTATCACTTAACATGAGTATGAGTCTAACTAGAAGATCAATTCCTCTGTGCATGATTGACAGGTCAGAGGGTATGTGCATATGCAATTTTGATAGGTGGTGCTGACTTGCTCTCCACAAGGGTTATACCAATCTGTAGTCCCCATCAGCAAGCACATCTGTGAGATCTATTTGTGCAGTATTTTGAGGTCTCATCAAACGCTGGAGTTCTTTCTGTTTTGGTGGGGTCAATGGCATCATAAGATAGTGGCAGCTTGGGACTTCTCATCACGGCCCACTTTAGGTCTTGTTTCCTATCTGAACCTTCTTGCCTATGTCTCCACTTCAAACTTGGTCCTGGCTTTTTTGGTGTAGATTTTGAACAAATCTCACTTATCTGCTTTATTGTTTTGAGACTTTAAAAATAAATCAAGTATTGCTGAATTTTTGCAAGCAGTTTTTGTCCTGGTATCTGAGATATTAAGATGATTTTCCTTAAACATGGTTGTTTATTTATTGGATTTTTGTGTAATTTCACCAAGTTTAAATTTCTGAAATAAAACCACATTTTTATTGTTTATCTCCTTTTAATGGCTTGATGCACACAGTTGCTAATATTTCATATTAACTTTTATATCAATACGAATAACAACATTAAGCTTCACTTTTGTTCTTTTAATATTTGTATCCAATTTCTGACCGCTTGTGTATATTATACCTGCCTTAGTGATAATTTCGTAGTTGCTCTTTTTTCTCCTTTCTTTCTCTCTCTCTCTCTGTCTGACTCTGTCTCTGTCTGATTCTGTCTCTCTGTCTTTGTCTCTCTCTGTGTGTCTCTCTCTGTCTCTGTCTCTATCTTTCTGTGTGTGTCTCTGTCTCTCTCCCTGTGTCTGTCTGTCTGTCTTTCTGTCTATCTGTCTGTCTCTCTCCCTCTCTCTGATACCTCAGACAGTGCAATCACTATTGTGTCAGGAAAGTCATGAAAAACCATAGCACCCTGGTCTTAGACATGCTTTGCACCTGTGACTTAGGTTCTTCTGCATCCCATCATGAAATCTGTTGCTTTACAGCCTCCTGATTCGCTTCTTTTCCTGTAAGCATGTTCTGGGGACGCAGCCCAGTGCCTTCCTTGCCTGTGCTAGGCACACAGTGCACCCCTGCTCCTGAGACCAGCTCCTGCTCATCCTTGTCTCCTATTCTATCTCACTGACTCTTTTTACTGTTGTTTAACTTCTAACATTTTGAGCTAAGATGCTGGATTCAGCTCTTTTTTTTTTTTCTATCTTTTTTGTCTCTTTTTGTATGGGTGTAAATGACTTTTCTGAGCGTATGACTTTTTCTGTTTTTCGACTTTTTTTTCAAATAGGTGGTCTTACTATTGATTTATTGAAATTTCTTAAAGTTTAGATTGTTTTCTCTATCACAACAGCAGTACACATGAAAACATTTTGAAATTTTCAGATAGGAAAGGCCTTTAGTTTTTTATCTCACTCACTTTTATTTTCATTATATTTTCATCAGAAAAAAACTAGTTTTTAAAATAATTTTTAAAAATAGGCCTTGAATATAAAGGAGAGCAAAGAAAGAGTCCATGAGTAGGTTTGGAGGGAGAAAGAGGACGGGGGAATGATGTAATTATATTATAATCTCAAAAAATTTAAATTATTGACATTTTGTGTCTTAAAGGCTTAAAAGTCTTTTGTTTTTTGACAATTTCATCAATGTATTCAAAATACCTTGATCATGTCACCTCTCTGCTCTCAGTCCCCAGACTCCTTTGTGGGTTTTTGTTTGTTTGTTTGCTTGTTTGTTTTGTTTTTAATATATGGAAGTTCCTTTTTGGTTTTTGTTAAAAAATAATAGGAGTTTCTTTGTGATCTACAACGTGCTCAATTTCTTCATAAATGTTTTAAGGAAATTTATAAGGAAAATAAGTGATCTATTGTCAGGGTGTATAATCTGTGTGTCTGAGAACAGTTTGACTAATTAGTTGTGTGACCCAAGCATGCCAGGCTTTATCTTCCTGTCCACTTTGTCTGTCCTGGCCTGAGAAGTACCTGTCTCATGTTCTTGCTGTTGCTGCTGGCCCTTCTTGAGTCCTCAGTCACATGTGTCTCCTGTGTTACTGATGCTAAGTCAGCGGCCTGAAGCACTCAAAATTTCCACAACATCCCTGAGAGCCTCATCCTTAAACAGTAGAGGGCATCCTTCTAGCCAGGAATGGTGGAACTCACCTGTAATCCCAGTACATAGGACACAGAAGCTGGAGGATCAGGGTTCTAGACCATCCTGGGCTATCTAGTAAGTTTGAGGCCAATTTGGGCTATGTAAGACCTTGTTCTAATAAACAAACAAATAATAAGAGACAACCCCCCATCCTGTTGCTTTTCTGAGTTCTATCAAATTAGATATTACATGTCGAGCTTCCAACCCCTTCACTTTCACCATCTGATAGGCCTGTGAAGGGCCTTGCACATTCTACTTTTCATCTACAGAGCTCAGGGCTGACTTTGCTTGGTGGGTTGACCATCCTCCTCACAGAGCAAAGAGCCACCTGTGCCTTTACCATGACAACCTTTGCTCTTGTCTTGAGCCACCACTTTGTGGTCAACTTTGCCTCTTTGTTTTGTTTGTTTGTTTGCTTGTTTGAGATGGGGCCTCATTGTATGGTCCTGGTGGCCTAGAACTCACACAGATCTGCCTCTCTCCACCTCCAGAGTGCTGGGATGAAAGGCATGCACCCCAATGTCCAGCCAGCCTTCTTTCTCTGTCTTCAAAGTCCTCTGCTGTGTGGTCAGTCCTATTTACATTAATCCAATATATAAACAAACTTGTGTCTTGCACTCATCATAATTCCTCTAATTAGAACTTTAGCACTTGGTCCTTTAGACTTTTTCTTCGTTCCTCTCCTCTGTGATTGATGACACAATTAACATTTCTCAGTCCTTTCTCTGTCCATCTTTCCTACCACCTGACTTTAATTGGTTGTGTTAGTATAGTTCCAAGTGCATGTGTGTTTTGGGAGTGGGGTCTTCCTACATGTATACTGCCCTCATTCCAACACCTCCAATTTCTCTCCCCCTCGAATTTATGACCTCTTCTTGATTACTGTCATTACACATATACACATGTGAATAGACACAGCTTGCTGACTTTATTTAGTATTTATATGTACATGTGTTTAGGGCTGACTACTTGAGATTTGATCACCTGTGGGCACTTGTCTCTGGAGAACACTGATTCTCCCTCTCTCCGGCTCCTACTAATTGCCTGTAGTTCTTCATCTATGGTTGGGACCTGTGATATTTCTCCCATCTGTGTTGACATGTCAAGTCAACTCGTGTCACTATGCAGGTCTTGTTTGGGTGACAGTATTGTTGAGATTTTATGGGGAGAGCTTCCCTGTCAGATGTAGATTAGCGTGTCCCTGTCATATATAGAAGATGCTATCTTGTAACAGGTGTCTGGTCCTCTGGCTCTTAACAATCTTTCTGCCTCTCTTCTGTCATGTTCCCTAAGCCTTAGGTGTAAGAGTTGTGCTGTAGATGTATCATTTGGGGTTTGGCGTCCTGGGGCCAGTTGTTATCTGATTTGGACCAGTTGTGAATTTCTGTAATGATTTCCATCCGCTGGAAACATAAGTTTCTTTGATGAGGAGCAAGAGCTACAGTTATCTGTGGCTGTCCAGATCTGTTGTTTTAGAATGGTGTTAGGAATTATACTGGTACTAGTTAGGTCTCCTTTAGGGTCTATTACCTCACAGCCATGGGAGGTTGGCTAGGTTTATAGACCAACCACCAATTTCCTTCTATGGAGCAGGCTTGAAGTCCATTAGACAATAATTTTAGTTATGTTTGTTTATTTGTATGGTTGCATGCATGCACGTGACACAGCATGCTTGCAGAAGTGAGAGGACAACTTGCAGAAGTTGGCTCTCTCCTTCACCACATGGATCCCTGAGATTAAAGTCAGAGCATCAGGCTTGACAGCAAACTCCTTTACCCACTGAGCCATCCTGATGCCCTGCCCACCCCATGTTTATGTTAGGACTTCACGGATTGACTGTGATGTGATCACCTGGTGATGTTGAGGTACATGCTCCGAGTGGCAGAGGTTGGCCAAAGCTGGTACTTCCTCTAAGTAGAGCTAGAACATTCTGATTTCTCATGGTCCTCACACAGTGAAAGGCTCGCCATGTCCTCCTAACCTCTGTTTTTACTGAGCGTATCTGCTTCTTCACGCCTGAAGAATTAACAGCAGCCTGTGGAGGGCTCTGTTTAAAGTTCAGCAAGTTCAAAACAAAAGTCTAGTGCAGACACCTGGACCCCAGTGACTGAACTGATAAATGGAGAGGGGAAAGGTCTGGTGGTGAGGAAGGCTTCTACCTCGTGCAAATTTAAGGGTGAGATGGTGATCTGGTCCATTATGTTGGCTTCCATGGACACCCATTTTCAAGTAGTTAGTTTTCTGGGTAACTTTGTAGCTCAAGGGATGAGGTAAGAAACAGGGGGTAAAGGTCACTGTGACTTGCTTGTTTTCGCCACCGTTTCATGAAAGCCTTTTAGGTACCCGGCAGTATATAAATATTAGCTCAAATAAAACGGTCTCAGAGAAGTTCAGGTGGCAGAATTTCCTTGAAAAGTCGAGTCTTTGGGATATCAAGCTCCAGCTGTACCTCCTCTAGGCCTTCCTGTATCTACAGTATGTTCGTTACATTGCTATAGTCCAGACATTGGTGTCTGGTTATAATTTAAAGAAAATTAAAACTATTCAATGGCATTTCCTAATGCTATTAGGTAAACTAAGTCATTAAAAGCAAGACATCTTTCAGTGTCTCATCTGAATTAGGCACCAGTGGCTTCCCCTGGATCAACTTGACCAATCTGTGGATGGCAAGCAAGGCCAACACAGTTGCAGCAAACTCATGACATAGACAAATAATTTAGAGATGAGCCTTCAGACAATGTCCCCCCCCCCCTTCCTCTTCCACCTCTTTGCTCTTATGAAAGGAAACAGCGACTGGTTTGAAGTAGATTCAAAGGGAAATATAAACATTAAAAGGAGAACTGTCCAATTAGGATGGCATTTATCTTTGAAGTACATTGTCTCTATCATGTCCCCAGTGACACCAGGTAGACTGGGAAGAGATAGATGCAGTGAAAAAGGTAACAATCCATTGGTTTCCAGAAGTAGTACTCTTTGAGTGTGCGTGCATGTGTGCATGTGTGAAAAACTGGCCAGAGAAGAGGAACGTGAAAATATTTTTAGACTTCTATCACCTCAATATGTGGGAAGTGTTACCATAGATAATTCCACACTTTGTCTACTAATTATGCCATTTAATATTTCATTTCCACACAAGAAGGGGCAAGCCAATGCCATGTCTACTACATGCCTGGCTTGGGGATGAGAGAATTATCCTAGAAGCCGTGATTAAATGAGCCGAGGTGGAAACAGCTGAGACTGGGGTCTGAAACATGAGAATATGTTTTCTGGGTTCTGTGTGCTGCCTTTAGTTTTACAAACAACATAAGGTTGCAGGGGAGAGGCTAACATTCAGAGAGATGCCAGGTTACACAGGTGTGTCATCCCGCTTGGGAGCCTAACTGGATTGAAAGCTGCCTGGGGCTTAGCAAAGCTCACTTTCTAGAGGGTAAGAAGCCATGATTGACATGTGGCACAGCAAGTGGGATGGGCAGATGTGCCCTGATTGTAGGCAGCACCGGCAGATAGTCTGGGAATCAAATGGAATAAAGGTTGAGGGAGAAGGAAGGCTCCCTAGTGAATGCGTCTGTCTTTGTCCCTGTGGACATGTCTCAGGCCTCATCAGTTTTTCATTGCAGACTCACACCAAGGGCCTCCAGGGGGTTTCTAGACCTTAATAGCAGGCTGGGGCACATCATTGGACACTCCTGTTCTGTAGCTTTCAGCTTCTTAGACCAAGCAGTTGCTGGGTTCTCTGTACTTCCTGTGCAGAGATACACATATTAGGCTTTCAAGCCTCCAATCTTGTAAGACATTCTAACAAATCCCCTTTTACAATTGCAGACATGCACCTCAACACACCCATACCCACACAACACATTCTTGCCTTTAAAGGCAGGTCCTGTTCTTGTGAATAGCCAAAGACCGCTTGCAAAAATCTCAGGATATGGACACCCAAGTGTTTAGCCTTCAAAGTGTTTTAGCCTCCACACAATTTTCCCACTCTTTTCTTTTGCTTTGAAGAATGTTATGAGACCAGCTGCCAGATGAGAATTAGCATCTCACCTTGATCCCTCTCTCTGTGGCTATTTTGGGCAATCACAGAACAGCCAATATCTATGGAGATGTTACTTTCAAGGGTTACTATCTATAGACTCTGTGTATGTTCAGGTGCAAACTGCCTTCCCATCTCCATTTACCTCATCGTTGAGCAAATGAATGGACTCTCCACACGGAGACTCTATCAGCATCTGCTTCCATTAATGTAAATGTCACCATTACAAGCAGGAGTAGCTAGGATGAGGAGTTGAACCAAAGCCAAATAGAATCAGTTAATCTGTTTCTTCAGCTGCCTTCTGATGTCTGCAGAAGGCAAGGACTGAAAATGTATCTGTCAAGGTGTTTTGATAGAAGAGACCAGAGGAAAATAACAAAAGCTAGCTAAAAAATTAAAAACATAGTACTGATGCAGTTAACTGGGAAGTCTAAACCTTAAGCCTCAGGTAAGGACAGACCCAGCATCCTAATGACTTTGTCTCAGTGTGGTCTGCTCTGTTTGCTTTCTAGTCCTATGTAGCAAATTACCTAAAATACCTGTGGCTCACAATCCCAAACCCCCTCACAGCTACTGGGGGTTAGGAATTTAGGGAAAATTAACTAGGAAATCCTGGCTCAGAGTTTCAGGAAGGCACAGAAATATTTCAGATGGGAGCTGGGGAGACAGTTCTATACACAAAATGTTTTTGCCTTACAAACTCAAGAATATGTGTTTGATCTGCAGAACTCAGGTTTTGCTTTTATTTACAGCTGGGTATGATGACCTTCACTTATAATCAAAGCCCTGGGCATGGAAAGACTGGCAGCTCTCTGGGCCTCACTGGTTGGCCAGCTTAGCCTACCCAGTGAGCTTCGGGCCAGTGAGAGACCCTGTCTCCAAAATGTAGGGTGAATAGATCCTGAGGAATGACAGCAGTCATCCTCTGACTTCTACATGTGTATACACACAACCACACACACACACCTGTACCTGCATACACAACCACGTGCACATACTCACTCACACTTGGACACACACAGGCACAGACACATGTGCACACATACACACATGCACACTCATACGTGCACACACGCATCCCTCTGGAATGACTTTACTCACAAAGCAGGTAGATTGGTCTGATGGTGGCTGGGCATCCTCGTTCTCCTTAGGCTTTTTCTCAAGATAGTAGCTGGCTTTCCCTAGAGCAAAGGATGCAACATTGAAAGGCAGACAGGCAGGTGCTTCCAGTTTGATGGGCAAGGCTGAAAGGTTGGGACATTTCAGCATTTCCAGAGCAGGTTATCCAGGCCGTTGATTTTAAAAAGACAGGAACAAGGGCTCCCACTAAAAGGGGCCATATGAAAACGTAGTGGACATCTACAGAAACTGCCGATGCTTAACCTTCAACAGCTCAGTTTCTACCATGGCTCCTGACACCTCTTGGCCCTCAGTTTCTCATTTGTGCCTCACAGGAAAGAGCATGTACCTTCCCTGTAGTGTGGACAGTTGAAGGCATGTGACCAACCACAAACCATATCCTCATGGCTACGTGGATGTGAGTAATCTGATTACCTTAGACCAGAATCACGTAACTCTCCAGCCAAAATGGAGACAGCATCAGATTTCTTAGATGCATCACGACCACATGGGGAAGCCATGGATGTAATTCTGGTTCTGCTATGAAGGGAAGGAGACATGAATCTTGGGTGAGATAAATCAACCTCGGTCCTTGTACCTGTCTGTGTGTAGGTATACTCACACTTATGTGCATATTCACGCATATGTGTGCATAAATATGTTTGAGCACAGGTTGTTTATTGTCTGAAAGCAGGTTGTATTGATCAGTTTGCCAGGTAGACCATGGAATGTAGTTCTAAACTCTCTTGTTATGGGGGTATGACCAAAAAGTTCCCAAAATGGCCAACTGCTTGTGTTTTTATACAAGGCACCTCTTAACTTTAAGCAATGGCCTCATCTATGAAAATCATAGTGGAGCTGTGTGGCCCCCCACAAACACAAAACAGCCGTCTTGGCAGGTGAGAGCCACATATTGCCTCAAGGAACAGACCCTTCTTTTCCGACAACATCCATCAGCTCCCTCCCTGACTGTGAGTCCACATCCTGTGGGATGCAGGAGCCTTGAAGGGGAGGACTTAGGTTTGCTTTGTTTATTTTCAAAGCTGCTTAAAACAGTGCTGAGCTCACACTGGGTACAAACCACACACTGGCTCAGTAATTACGGACCTGACGCTAATGTGTGAATAAATCTTTTCCATTTGATGGTTGAGTCATTGAATGTGTCTCTTATACTCACTGATATGAAGTCTGGCCAGGCAGGAGGAGATTTTAAAACAGTGTCAGATACAGGAGCCTCCAATCAGAAGAGGAAGGGGCTTAGCTTAATGAATTAGTTCTGAGCTTCAGTCTGTGAGTCAGGAGGGCAGGGGACAAAGCTTGGATTACACCTCCTATCATTTAGCCAAAGTCTTTTTAAAAGAAAAAAAAAATTCTTCCCTTGTGTTATGAAATAGAATGCAGTGAGGGAGTACCTGGCAGGCCCATACAAAGATGAACCCCTGAGAAATTATGTCATGCACAGACCAGGTATAAGGGAAGTTTATTTGGAGGAGGGAGGGCCTGGAGAAGGGGTAGAGGTAGAGAGATGAGAGCAGAGCCATAGGGGCAGAGAAGTGGGTAGGCAGAGAAGGACAGAATGGGCACAGAGAGAAAGTTGGCTGGGAACATGTGGGAGAAAGAGAAAGAGAGAGAGAGAGAGAGAGAGAGAGAGAGAGAGAGAGAGAGAGAGAGAGAGAGGTGCTGGGGGTGTCCTTTTATCTGGCTACATATGCCTGTGGCATTTGGTGGTGTAGCAGGTGATGATTTAAGAAATTTCTAGGTCCCTGAGGGCAGCCTAGTAGAATCATCTGTACTCTAATACCTTGTGCCTTCTCTTTTTTTTTTTTTAAAAATCAAGTTATTTATTGACTTTGCAAACCAATCACAGCTTCCCCTCCTTCCTTTCCTCTCTCAAGTCCCCTCCCCTCCCACCTGCTCCTCCTCTCCTCCTCAGAAAAGGAGAGGCTATCAACCAGCCTTGACATATCAAGGTGCAGTAAGACTGGGAACATCGTCTATTGAGGCTAGACAAGGCAGCCCAGTTTGGAAAAAGTCCCGAGGCAGGCATCAGAGTCAGAGACATGCCCTGCTCTCGCTTTAGGAGGACCACATGAAAGCATAGCTGTACAGCTGTCACATTTGTATAGAGGGCCTAGGTCTATGCCATGCATGCTCTCTGGTTGGCAGTTCAGTCTCTGTGACTCCTTATAGGCCCAGGTGAGTTGATTCTGTAGGTTTTCTTGTGGTGTCCTTGACCCCTCTGGTTCCTTTCATTCTTCCTCCCGTCTCTTCTACAGGATTCCCCAAGCTCCTCCTAATGTTTGTCTGTGGGTCTCTGCATCTGTTTTCATCAGTTGCTGGGTGAAGCCTCTCTGATAACAATTATGCTTGGCCCCTTCTGCAAGAATAGCAGGATATCTTCATCTTCACAAGTTGATGAGAGCAGACCTAGGTAAGGTGGGAGGGTAAAGTCATTGGAGGCCTTCCTGGAGTCTTTATATAATGATGAGATATCTTTAGTAGTCTGATTGTGTTTCTCCTCAGTGGCTCATAGCTTCACAGAGTTGGGCCAATTCTAGAGGATTATTTATCTTCTGGGGGCTAAATTTCTAGGGTGTCAGAGTACCAGGCTCTTCCCAGAAACCTATTAATATTTAACTTCCTCTTCTTCCCTCTTTTCCCCCTCTGTAACATTTAATGTAGCCACTGGGGCAAGATGAAAGTTTTATAAAAACATGTTTTCTTTTATTTGATTAATAATGCCTAAGACTCAAAGACTCATCATGTTTTCTTCTGGTTGATTGATAATGCCTGAGACTCTGTTTCTGACTTCTATAGACTTGGACTTTTGAGACCTGAATACCGTAAGAGAAGTATTTTCTCCATCAGCTCCATCTTTTACTTGAGACAATGACACTCTGTTGACACAATCTGGAGAGTCCAAAGGATCACATGACATGCTAGAACAAAAGCAGTATGAGACCATCTTGTATGGCCATAACAGTTTTGCCAAGGTCTGGGTATGAGAAGAATGTAAACTGTATGTCCAAGTTGCATTGTAGCAAATATATCCTATATCTGTATAGATATGGCACCTGTCAATAATAAAACTGATGGCCTATGACTTAGGTAGAAATAGGAGGTGGGATATCAGGAGACAAAAAGGATTCTGGAATAGTGCCAGGTAGGAGATTCTCTGGGAAGATATGACAAGATAGATGCATGGTTGCTGAGCACAGATAAGCAGCCATGTGGTAGAATGTAGATTAGAACAAGCGGGTTATTTTAATTTATGAGATAGTTAGAGAAGACTCTAACTATATGGCCAAGGTATTTGTAAGTGTATTTTGAGCCTGAGTCTTATTTTTGAGAGCATGGGGATGAAGCTCAGTTTTATAGAATGAAGGCTTCTTGATGTTGGGTGCCCAACCACATGAGTACTTAGCAGCTTCTGAACTATATGCTTAAAACACGTTAAGAAGGTGAATTTTATGCTGTATGTACTCTCCCACATTAGAGATGGAATTTATCCTCCGCTTGCAGCCACAGCAACACCAGCAACAGCCATTTGTTTTGAGCATCTACAGGAGACTGATCTTGGACAAAAGACAACATGTCAGTGTATGTGCAACCCTGGGATGCTATAGTATTGTTTTCATCCTTTCTTGCTAGGTAGGGACACTGAAACCTGTGTCTAGAAGTTAGCTTTCCCAGTGTCTTGGAGCCAGGATCTGAACCCAAGTCCAAGTGACTTCAAAAACTGTAACTCTTTGAATAAGCCCCACATAAATAAATTACCAACAGAAAGGATAGTCTCTGTTCTTCTGTAAAACTGAGGCTAATCTGGACAGTCCCCAGGGGTATCCCTGGCTCTGGGACATCCTTATGGTTGCCCAAAAGTAGGGTGCTCCATCTGAACTTGTTACTGTAATTGGGGATTTTTTTTGGTGAAATCTTAGAAGTCCTTATTTAATTATTTTAAAAATTTAATATTGATTATATATTTACATAATTGTATATAATATATAAACATAGTCAAGTCATGTGTGTGTATATATATATAAATATAAAGGAAGCTGTGTCTATGAAGACTACATATGGTGCTCTGTGGAGACTTTCAGACCTGAGAAGGAGATATACACCTGGGGACCCATCCCCCAGATCTAGGGGAGGGAGCTGTGTACCTACTCTGCTTTCTAAGCAACTTTTTCATCCATTTGAAACTCTAGGTAGCACTGTCATACGTTATAGGTGATGTAATGTACATGAGAAAGGAGAGGTTTGGGGAGGCATAGTGGTCCATGGCTGTATGATGCTTGCTGGAGGATCCCTAGGTTGAGGCTAGCATAGGCCTAGTTGAGACCTAGTTGAGAAAAGAAGAGGAGAGGAAAGGAGTGTGAATAACACCAACAAAGTGGCCCATCACCCAAAAGGAGGACTTGGCCTGGCCATTAAAAGATAGACAAACAAGCATTTGTCTGGCTTAGGTTAACATTCAGACCTAAAAACTTTAGGAAGGAATCAGTCTACTTACAGGACTATGCCATGCCCTAGGTTGTCTTAAAACTATTGAAGGCCACTATCTCTAAACAATGGGAACTTCCTTTCTATTGACAAAATCAAAGGGAGAGGAAAAACTGGTCAGGGCCAAGAAGTAAAACTATCAAGTTCAAACTGGACTAATACAAAGCTGGCCAGGGGCAGGGGTGGTGTTGAGGACCTTGGACAAAGAAAGCCTGGGCTGGGCTCTTTGGGAGAGCGCTGTGGAATGGGGCCATCAGGAACTAATAGTAGAGAAAGAGGATGGGAGATGAGGAGGTTGTGGTGTGTGTGGATGGTGTGGGGAGCCTGAGGACACAGGCACCAGGGAGCATAGTCAGAATGCAAGGGGAGGATGCCCTGTGTCACATTGGACAGACATCTCTTTGTCTGCTTTAAGGTATTAGCCTGTGAAGAAGCAGCTATCTGGCAAGGGAAGCTGAGCAGGGAAGACAGCATAAAGAAAAAGGAAATACACTCTTGCCCTGGTGAGCTAAACCAAAGAACAAGCCATCATCCTAGGATGCAACAGCAGCCTCTCTTTAATGCCTAGTGAATACCGCAGAACCCAAACTCTCGTAGTTCCCCAAATGAAATAGTTTCCTCTTACTGAACCTCTAAGTCAGGCATATGTCTCCTGCTCCATGCATGCGTGTGCACAGGTCATGTGGGGATATGTTCTCAGGCATTAATTTGTTAATTCCCAGCAAGGTTATTATCCTGAGAGTCAGCCGTACTGGCTATACAAATATCATCTCAATGATACAGGCTTCTAGATTATAAAAGCTGGCATCACTTGGTCATCCTGGGCAAATCCAGGATGTTCTGACTTTTCTATGAAATCTTGGCAAGATTCCTCAGTTCCCTAGCCTCCACGGCAAAAAAACACAGCTAAAAGCAGTCCTGAAATTATTCTTATGGTTGGGTTCTGGAAGCCATGGAGGCTCAAGGAGCCAGCTGAGACCTCGCAGTAGGGGGCTGGGAAGAGGACACTGGTAAAGGGTAGTATGCCTTCTACAAAGGGACTGTCAAAGACAAAAGCGACAGTCCCCCTCCTGCAGAAGATGCTGCAGGAACTCACTGAGGTGCCCATGAAAGGTACATGAGGAAACAGCTGACTATGGACCATGTCTGACAAAACCGGGATTCTCCTCTCTCCTTTTCGACGGAGAGATCCTGATAAGTAGTTCCGAGCTTGGAGGAATTAACCATCTATCACTTTAAATGTTTATTTTATGTCCAGCTTATCCTAACATTTTTATTCATCTTAATGAGAAGTAATTGGGCTTCCTATTGCAGTGTTTCATTTAAAAAGAGGGAATATTAATAAGGCAGCAAGGCATGCTAAAACCCATAGCTGTCTTCCAAGGCTTCGCCATCCTTGTCGCCGACCCAGAAGTTAGAAATGGAGATTGAAAAGGATGTCTGCTGCATTTGAACCACATCGGTCCCGAGGCTGGTGGGGAGGCTCTCATTGTATGTCATCATGCCTTCTGGGAATCGTGACATTAAAACATATCCTTGGTTCTCACTTAAGCCAATTTTGGAGGGCAGGGAAAAGAAAAGACAACATTCTGCAGCGAAAGCACCTTCCTCCATCTGGCAAAATGGCTTTCTGGACTCTATTGTGGCTCATTGTCTAAAAATAGGATGGAGACAAATGGTTATCATTTGCGAAAGCCCATGACAATAATGATAAATGAACAAATGTTTTTGCCCTCTGAAGTCATTGCTTAAGGCTTTCTCTGGGATCAACAATGTTAAGCTGGTAAACTGGCCTCATCTGCATCCGCAGAAGGTTTACAAATGGCTTTGTAAACAATTTTAGCCACAGCGTTAATCTCCCCTACAGAAGTAGGGCTTGGAGAGGGATGATTGATTCGCAATTTACAATGACAGTGAGCCCCTGAAACAGATATGAAGGAAACTTTCAGTGAATAATGTTTTAGTTGACAGGAAACGATAAGGCACATCTTTCATCTGATAGTGGGCTGTTTTTGATAAATATTGTTCATAATGGAGAATTTTGGAATCATTAATGTGTGGATAGAACATTACTACTTTTTGACTGGGACTTCAGAAACCAGTTTCTTGGGGGCAGGAGTTTGGTTTTCTTAAAGAAAGGAAAGAAGAAAAGAAGGAAGGAAGGAAGGAAGGAAGGAAGGAAGGAAGGAAGGAAGGAAGGAAGGAAAGGGAAGGAGGAAAAGGAGGGAGGGAGGGGAGGAAGGAGACTGTTTGAAACTCATGTATAAAATTATGTTGTTGTTTGAGTCAGGTCCAAACTGCTAACCAGTGAGCATGAGCAGGCAAAGCAGCTCTGGTCCTGAGACAAAATTTCAGCCCTGAGATGCTCCCACTTCCCAAGTTGCAGCAGAACAGAAGTGTTTTGCTGCTATTGTTGTTTTTGGTTTTTTGTTTTTGTCTTGTTTGGGGATATAGTCTTGCTGTTTAACCCAAGGTGACCTTGAACTTATTATCCTCCTGCCTCAACCTCCTGATTGCTGCCGTGCCTGGGGGACTGTAGCAGTGCAATAGTGCTTTTGAGTATCATCTCATCACGTGGTCTGTCAGAACAAAAAGGGGCATGCAATGGAAGCTAAGATCAACCAACACTCCCTGTTCTTGGCTCCTTAGCTCTGGAGGGTGCCCTGTTTTCTCTAATGATGATCTCAATCCCAGTGCAGTCATGCTGGTACTGATGGGTCTGACCTTGGAGACTTTCCCTCATGATGTCCCCTGCCAAGCAGAGAGGCTGTGCTGGGTAGCATGTATTGGACACTGGTGGCTAATCCTTGAGGTCACCTGTCTAGCCTGCTAGCCATTATCCCAACCCAGGGTTCGATTCCCTGCCCCATTCTCATCCCTCCTGTCTTTTCATGCCCGTGTATCACAGCAACAATAATTACTTAACAAAACCAACTATGGAACACAGATATGTGTGGTACCATATTAGTGTAGCTAGCTGACAAGTGGCCATGACCCCTTCCCCCACCATCCTACATGAACCCTGGGTGCTAATGTCAAGTTTAATGTCCCTCTCAGACACTTCTGAGTTGGACAGAGGGACACTCTTTTGTTTCCATTGTGATTGGTGGCTAGCCGTACCCCTTCCATCCCATGCCTGGGCTTTGCCTCATAGAACATAGTACATGTCAGACTGTTTATATAAAGGTGTATTAAATAGCTCACCGACCAAAGGGTACTAGAGAGAATCCAAGATGTGTATTCTGTGGTTCTCTCAGCTGTTGGCGATATCCAAGACCTTCAGTACATGGGAGCAAGGTGTTACTCACATCAATAAAATAACCCATTGTATTTGGTTTTATTTAATATCTTGTCAGTGATTAGGCAGACAGGAGACCTATTGTGCGCCAGGAGCTGTGAAGCATGGTGACAATATAAGCATAGGAAGCTGAGGCAAACAGAGACAATCCCCTGTTCTCAGAGAGCAGGCCTGGCAGGACTACAGAGCAAACCCGACACTGCCCACTTGAGCGGCATTCACTGGAAACCTTGGCCCATCTGTGCTCTGCACACTGCCTTTCTTTTCCCTCAGAAGTCTCTGTGCTTTCCTGACCTTGTAGAATCAGATGCTCACAGCTCTCTCTGGCTCTCCGGTCTAGTCTACCAGTCTTATAGCCAATATACCAAGTGGATTGTTCCCATTGGAACACATGTTGCCCCAAACTAAATCTCACATTCACCTACCAAAATGTGATGAGTCGATTGTTAATGTGATTGGGTTTTGAGACTCCTAGGAGACAAATAAAGCCGACCTCTAGATGTGACTGCATTGGAGTTTCTGTGGACAAGCAGATCCTGGTTGTATTAGGAAACTATCTTCTCTGGTCTCTTCTTGTATTCCCTGTTTTTATGACTATGTGAAAAAACATCTCCACTATACACTTCTACAACCAGGATGTTTAATCCTAGTGTATGGGGCCATGACTGCACGTTGAACCCTCTGAAAGCAGGAGGCAAAAGAAACATTTCCTCCCTGCAAGTCCATTCTGCCAGATCTTTCATCACAGTTTTAAGAAAGACTGAGAGATGTACCCGAGAGTTGGTTTGGAGGTGGTTATCTCCCTTTCAGCTATAGGGCTGAGCAGGACTCACAGGCCTCCTCTGAAGATGCCATTTTAACACCGATTCAACCAAAGAGCCTGTGGGTCGATTCTAACCTCTTAACATAATAAGCAGAGACTATTGAAAGGCCCAGGAACCCTGTTGTCCTTCAGTCTGAAGTGTGTGGCAAACAGTCCTTTAAATGATTATGTCTCAGGAAACCCCAGAAAGTCAACCCTAGTACATGCCTCATAGCTCCACCACCCTGAGGCAACATGCACGGGGACAAATGGACGGTAGACAGAAGAGACATGAAGCCCTGGCTGACCAGAGATGTACCACTGATGGCGGTAGGCTGGCCTGGTCTTGGTACAGTTCCCAGGAGCACCTGGGTGTGCCTCTTATGGATGGATTTGTCTGCACTTGGTCCTGTTCCGAATGCCCTTATGCTCACCTTAAGGAGTTTTTCTGTCTGGGAGATCTAGTGACTGCCAGTTTAACTCTACATTTCCACCTTTATCTATCCCAGTGCCTTCCTCTCTGCTCTTTCCTGCCTTCTTAACCTCTTCTCTTCATGGATCTGAAAAGCAAACTCAAGCCCCGTCCTCTTTTTGCTCTACTAGACAGAGACAGGGCTCGTCTGTGTCTCCGAGGAGTAAACATGGATACTCCCGGTCAGCTGGCAGCTGCTGCTGTGAGTGTTGACCTCTGGGACCCCGAGGAAAGAGGGACTCTACCACTACCAGGCCACACACACTCTTGGCATCAGAGGTAGCCACTGAGGGGTAGAGGGCTGACTGGCTTTTCAGGCTGTGTGGACCTGCTCAACTGTGGAAGGTTAAATGCATTGTTTTTTCACTTCAGAAGTGATAAAGGAAGTCAGTTTCGTTAAAAGCCGGGCACACTCTCTTTTAAATAATAGCATACACAGCTTCGCAATCCCACTTCAACACTAAATGTGCGCTGTGTAAATTGCCTTGATAAACGCATTCATCCTCTACCTCATGTTTTCAAGTATTCCAACTTGCCTTCCTTTTATTAATGTATTTCTCTTATCTTCCATCTGAATAGTGTTCTCTATGTAAAGTGACCAAATGTGATTAATGATGACTAGATTAAGATAGGACGGGGTGGTTGAAAAATGACTTAAGGACTACATGTAAGTCACTGGCTAGAGTCCCAAAATGCAAATCCCGGTTAAGTTAATGACTGGAAAATCTTGATGACCCGCCCCCCCCCCCCCCCCAGCTGCATTGGCTTTTGCATTATCTGAAATTTCTTTGTAAACAATAAGCAATTAGCATTTTGTGTTAAAATGACTTGGTCATTTCTTAATGACTTCTGTAGGAATCATCATCTCAGAATCCCAGAATTTAAAGGGTCCAGGTAATAGACACATACATGTCCTTCTGCTACCCAGCCATCCAGCCCTGGTAAGTTACTGCTTTGCTTTGTAAACGGGGCAGAAGTGCTCATGTTCCATTGGAGGTCGGCACTTTATTAAAACGTCTGGAATAATCTAGTTTGCAGGTGGCTTCCTTCTCAGGGAAGAGGCTTGCGTGCTCTTAGATGGAGTTGGGAGAGGGGAAATTGTTTTTTATGTTTGAGCCCGCCTTCCCCTGACAAACGAGCCTTATCATCTAGGAGGCTCTCTGCTCTCATTCACCCACTCAAAGAGCTGGGGAGCTTTTATGAAAAATAAATTAATAATGCATACTAAATTACATCTGCAAGAGACATTTAGATATATATTGCCGTCTTTGAAGATGATTAGATTTATGTTTTGTTCAAGGGGACTCGTCACCCTGTCTCCTGGCGTGTCTGATACCACAGGTCTAGTTCATGTGGCCCTGCATGGTGGACTGCCAGGTATGGTGTTCAGAGCTGCCAGGCAGAGTGCTGAGGCTTAAGGTGATCCAAGGAGAAAATTAGAAGCATTATAGGCAAAGCCTGCCCCCCACTTCCCACTACCCCTTGTCCATCAGCCTGCAGCTTGTAATGTAGCATCCTTCAGCCCAGCCAGTTCAGCCACTTACTGCGATAACAGGGAAGGGGAAAGAAAAAGAAAAAAAAAAAAAAAAAAAAAAAAACCCTACTCTCCCAACTTGTTTTCTTGTTTTGTTTTGTTAAACCACAAAGAAGAGAGAAATATAGTCACATCGATTGTTAAATCCTCGTAGCTGCTGCACGGTGTCCGCGCACGCAGCACGCTGCTTTTGTAGCTGAAGGAGAGTTGGTATTTATCAGGGTTCAGAACCAGTTCAGGCACACACTTGACAAATTATTTGTGGAATTGTTGTATTCATAGTCACTTAAATAAGAATCTGTCAACACGAAGGCTGAGCTTTGTTGCAGTGGGTCCCCTGGTTTTTTTTCCTGCACACCCAGAGGATGATGGATTGGGAGGAATGCAAATCCCCTGCCATTTTATATGCTGGTGCCTTCCTCAGAGACAGGAAGCATAGCTCAAGATCAACTTGTAAGAGGCTGTAACTGCAGAGGCCTGCTTCTGTGGTGGAAGGCTTTTCTTTCCTTCTTTTCCCTCCTGCTTCTTTATTTATTCCCTCCCTCCCAAATGGAACCTCAGAACAGGGAAGTTGGTTTAGAAAATATTTTCGTCACGTCCCATTTTTGGAAAGGGCCCTTCCTCAGCAGGTGCACGGGCCGGCTTGCTGGGAGAACTCATACATATGCTGAGCAACACTCTGCAATTAGAACAAACTGATAAATATAATTATTGAGTTTAATGGCAACTTAAAAGTTAATGCCCCTTAAGATGTGAGGCCTTAGCTCCTAAAGTGGAAGTAAAACAACATCAGGTCTGGGATGGCAGTGGGGGCAGTAGTCTGTGATTTTATCAACTTTCTGGGGCCTGTGGGCTCCACATGCACAGACAGCTGGCATTGCGCTCCTTGATCTTTGAGGCAGCCAGGTCTAGGCTCTTGCTACTTTCTGATGTGGCGGAGCGGATCATTCCAGGCCTTCCTTTCCAGAGGCTTGAGGAATCATTGCCAACTACGAACAAGGAGTTCGTAGGTTTAAGACTGCTATTTGGAGTGTGGTACAAGGAGGCTCTGGAGCCAGCCAGAGAAGAACCAGGGGTGGATGCCTCTCTATCTCTTAGACAAGCATTCTTCTCAGGTAAGGCAGGACAGACTTGGGTCTCATCACTCTCCATAGGGGAAGACTTCAGAAGCCATCAGAAGGCCAGAAGGCCGCAGGGGACTTCTGCTTTCTTACATCTTTGGGCTGAGGAGGGATTTCAGGAGTGTGTCTCTCAACCTCTGCATCGCACAGAGGAACCAGGGCAAATTTAAAGAGTCTGAGAGTGAGACTTACTTAACCAACTGAGCTAGAGATTCAAGGACAGGATGCGCAAATCTTCTCAATTCTAAGCCCGTGT
The DNA here is from genome assembly GCF_011762505.2 of Arvicanthis niloticus. NCBI lineage: Eukaryota > Metazoa > Chordata > Mammalia > Rodentia > Muridae > Arvicanthis > Arvicanthis niloticus. Next base: position 12,761,664 of record NC_047658.1, read on the forward strand.
CCTGGCTTTAACATATTATGGCAGACACAATACTAATTCAGAAGTTTGTGTAAGATCACAAGATCGGTCAGAAGGTCAGGGGTTCCTGGCCAGGCTTGCTCCACTGACTCTTATAGGAGTTAATCTAAGTCCTATGAGAACAATATTAATTTTCCAGAGTTGGTACCTCAACAAGAGCTTGCTACTAGGCTCCGCATCCATCACCCTACTAGGAACTTTCTAGGACAAGAACCTATGGGGCCACAGTCAAGTGTGCATTTAGTAGCTTTCTGTTATCATGTCAGATATCAAAAATGAATCAAGGAAATGGTGAGTCTTATTCAGTTTTGGTCATTTGAGCAGCTCTGTATCTGTGACATTGTGTATCATAAAGGGAGCACATGGCAAGGGCACATGGCTCTTCACCTCATGGTACCTAGGAAATAAAGAAAGGACAGGAAGCACCAGAGCCATGGCATCTTTGTCAGGAGCATGCCTCCACTGACGTGAGCTCCTCCCACTAGGCCCACCTCCTGAAGGTTCCACCATCTCCCAGTAGTAAAAGACTGAACAACAAGCTTTTACTATCGGGGCCTTTGAGGGAACTTCTAGATTTAAACAATAGCAACGAATCACGGTTCAACTCTATCAACTGTAACACAGGAGCAACAGTGAGCCATCAGCCCTTACAAACTGGTCATCCAGCTGCACCATCAGCTTAAGCCTGAACACCTGGTGCTAAGAAGAAGCCCAACGTGTTCTGCAGCACACACCGGAGTAGCACCATGCTCTGTACCACACCCCGAACTCTTGAGACACAAGCAAAATCTTATCTGCAAAAGAAGAATGTATCCACCTGCATACCTTTGCAGCCCCCCTCTTTTTAATCCTCCTATAAAAGACTCTTGGTCTGTAAGAGAGGTCCCTCATATTTCCATGTTGTAAGCCCTTCTCAGGTCCCATTTGTACCCCAATAACCATTTCTGGGCTGTTGATCTGATTCCTTTTCCCTGACTTCTTTTCCATGCTATTGCCTAACACCACTAAGGCCGGGAAAGGAACAAACGTCTCTCCCCGCCATCCCTCTCCCATTAGGAGCTCCGTAAAAAGCTTTGCAGCCTAAAAGATATGTTCTTTTAAGCCCCAGTGATTTGCATGGAGGAATAGTACATCTGTGGCCCCTGTTTCTAAAAACTGCTGGAAAGAAGTACGGAAAAGGAGAAAACCCCAGTGTAAAAATAAAGTCCCACGTTGTATAACACGTCCCCTCAATGCCACTGAAAAATATAGATAATATTTTGAAATCACTGACTAATTATTTCTAATCATCCTATAATAATTTATGGAGACACTTGCTCCTTTGGACGTGTTCCTGTTTTGATCTAAATGTATTCCCGAACACGCTGTCAAACCTCCCACTTTGGCAACTGATTTGGGTTTTGCTGAATTCCCTTCGTGTGTCCAGATCTCTTGCCAATGAGGCTGTGGAACATATTTTGACAGCTCTGTCGCTAAGTTTGTTGCTACTTGTGTCTGGAATGGGTATCAAATTTCAGAGATGAATCTGTTTGTTTCCTCCCTGTTGGCACTGTTTGGAGAACGCCATTGGTGAACCGGGGCTACTCTTGCAGATAAGGAGGGGGGCAGCCTTGTTTGCATGGCCTGCCCATCAGCTTGCCATGGCCAGTTGCATGGGGGTAAGTCAGAAATACCTGTGCTCTGTGCTTGGATGTCTGCCACCTGAAGTCAGGGACCCGGTGTGGCCATTCAGAATCGGGACATCCATGGGAGGAAGGCTCTGTAATGGGCAGGGATGTCACATGAATCTTGACATGGAACTTGATGTGCCTGCCCCCTCCCAACTATTTTTAACTCAGATATTATAATGGTGTTCTTTGCATTAAGATTCGCTGAATTACAAACTCGGGGCTGAGCAGAAGAATATGTTTTATTTCTCTTCCTACATTCCCAGTCTTTCATTCTAGTCTCCTTGGGTAATACTCTTTGAGAAGTTACTTCCGGATATTCGGGAATGATGGCTCTCCAAGCATGACTCCTAGCCGAGTGACATCCTCATCACCTACAAATTGTGAGAAATGCAAATTTTCCGTTTCTGCCCTTCCCTCTCCTCTCACAGATCTACTGAGTCAGCAGCTCTGAGGCTTCGTGGGTGGGTTCCAGCGATCTGTGCTTTAATAAGCCCCCTAGTGATTCCAACTCACACCAAGACTTGAAACCACTTATCTTTATTGTCATATTGTCTCAGCGAGTGTCATGAGGTTTTTCTGATCTTGGAGTCCTGCGGTCCACGTAAAGCCTGTGTTGTCTTTGTTCTCCAGTAACATCATTGAATCAACTCATTGAAACAAGGGGACATTGATGGAGGCACTGACATTCATGGGCGAGTCACTGTGCTGGCCGATGGGTAGCCGAAGGGAACAAAATGTCTGTCGTACCTCAAGGAACTGACAGTTTAATGGGGCAGAGAACACAAGTACCTGGCCATTACAGTCCTTTTGGACAAATGCACGATGACGCTGGATGCAGAGCAGGTACTGAGAAGACAGGATGGAGTCCGAAGGGTTGGGAGCTTCAGATCTGATGAAGCAGGAAAGTCAGAGCTAATGGTGGGCTAGCACTGTGGAGACATAAAGGTAGTTCTGTGTGGCTGGAGAAAGGGTGGAGAAAAAGTGATGGAAAATGGGGTGGGAAGGGACAACTAAACCTTAGGAGGTAGGGGGGCAAGGCCACTGGAGATATTACCCCAGAATGGTAAAAATAGATTCATGTCTGAGGTCCTGTGGGGATGGCCACAGCCTCAAGAATGTTATGAAAAGAGCACACGGGGGTGGTGGTGGGGGAAGCAGGCTGGCTTGAGTTTTCGCTCATTTATCTGTCTCATCAGCGAATATTTATCAGGTTTCCATTGCACTGACAGCTCGAGAACTACAAAATCAAAACCCGCCACACTTGCGACTGACTCAGTTTCCAGTTTGGAACTTCCTCGCTGTGGGGCTTTGGGCACTGTTCCTTAGGGTCCTGTTTTCCTGGGTCAAGTGATGGTGATTATACTCATTCCAGAGAAGTGACATTGTACATGCGGTGGTTTGAATGAGACTCCCCACCCACCCAGCACACATACACAGGCTCCTGTTTTGAGTTGGTGGCACTCTTAGGGAAGTTACGGAACCTTTAGGAGGTGGAGCTTTGCTGGGGGAAGTGGATCACAGGAAGGGGGTTGGGAGGGGGTTGGGGGGGGGAACTTTGAGGATTTATATAGCCTTGCCCTGTTTCCTGTTTTCTTTCTCTCTACTTCCTGTGCCCGGATAAAAATGTGATCATACAGCTTCTCTGCCCACCATGTTATGCTTTTGCCACCATGATGGACTCTATCCCTTTGAAACCTTATGACGAAATAAACCCTTTCTTCCTTGAGTTGCTTTTGCTCATATTTTATCACTCAACAGCAAAGGAATGAATGCAGACTCCTAAGGTGTGTGTCATCTGTAGCAACCCAGGAGTTAAAAAAAAAAAAAATGCTTGTGTTACTCCTATTTAGGCTTCTTGTCCACCAGGCATGTACAGCAGTGAATACAACAGATGAAGCTACACGTGTTTATCACATTTAGTAGTGAGTGATCACAGCTTCAGTGACATTCATGGTTTAGATGGAGAGAGGAGGAACCAAATCAGTGACTATTATGGGCATCATGGATGATGGGGTGCATAGTGGAAGGGGCTGCTGAGTTTGCAGTTTTAGTCTATGTGATTGTGTGATTGATCCCTCTTCTAGGACAGGGGAGGAGAAGGAAGACAAAGAGATCCAGTGTGTTCCAGTGATCCCAGCAGGGTTCAAGGCCTTGGTAGGGAAATTTTTTTTCTTCTTGAGAATGTCTGTCAGAGAAAGTCCCTAGCCTATCTTAACTGCACTTTCATCTGCACACGACATCTTGTGTCTGGGCAATCTTATCTGTCACCTGTGTTGTTGTTGTTGTTGCTGTTGTTGCTGTTAAGGGTTCTGCTTTTTATGGTTTACCTTTCAAGGTTCTCTGTATTCTTCTCATGTCTGACAGAACCTCAGAACTTTAAGACCCCAGAAGAATTATCTTGAGGTACACTCAAACCTCCCCTACAACCACTTGGATAGTCCTAGGTTTCTCAAAGCTCCAGTGACATAAAACTCATGGTTTCTAATTGTACAGATAGTGCAAGCTCTTGAAAAGTCATCCGTCCCTCATGCTGAGCCACACAATGCCTCCCAATATCTTTTATCAAATATTTTTCCCTGCCAGATCACCATGGGGCAAGGCTGATGAAACCATTCTTTTAACAACAGGCAGGAAAGTGTGGCAGGTTTGAGGAGAATGGAGAAGAGTGTGCTGGGCCTGTGGAAGAGGAGACAAGTGCAACATCTCAGTTTTCAGGGTCCCATAAACCACTGCCCCACCCTCCCCTGCCTTCCACTTCTCTGGACTTCTTAGACAAAACATGAAACACTTTTCTATCAAATCTACTGCTAGTTGTCTTGGGCCATTTTCTTTGGCTGGGATAGAACACTTGACTGAATAATTTCTAAAGAAAAGATTTGACTTTGTTCACAGTTATGAGCTTAAAAGAGCAACTCATGGTGGAAAATAAGAAAGCAGATCCCAGCACATTAAAATAAAGAGTGAAGGTAGCCTTCCTGTAACAAACCATTTGTGATTCTGTTCTAAGAAAGCAAGTATTCATTCACGCTATAAGTCTGTGTATATGTGCTTGGGTGTGTGAAGTACAGGGCTTAGACCTACAGCCTTGAATTCACACTATTACTCTACTTCCAAACTACATACTCACAGTCTTAGTTAAGATTTCTATTACGCTAATGAAATACCATGACCAAAAAGCAAGTTGGGGAGGAAGGGATTATTTGACTTAAACTTCCCTAACACTGTTCATCACCAAAGGAAGTCAGTACAGGAACTCCAACAGGGCAGGAACCTGGAGGCAGGAGCTGATGCAGAGACTATGGAGAGTACTGCTTACTGACTTGCTCCTCGAGGCTTGCTCAGTCTGCTTTCTTATAGAACAGAGGACCACCAGCCTAGGGATGGTCCCACCCACAATGGTCTGGGCCCTCCACCATCAATCACTAATTAAGAAAATATCCTACAGGCTTGCCTACAGTCTGATCTTATGGAGGCATTTTCTTAATTGAGGTTTCCTCCTCTTAGATGGCTTTAGCTTTTGTTAAGTTAACATAAAACTAGCCCGCATACTCACCTCTTTCCTATCGCCCTTTCTAGTAATTTTGAGACAGGATCTCACTATATTATCCAAGGTGGGCATAAACTCAAGATCCCCTACTTCAATCTCCCAGACTCCTAGGTTATAGATGGGCCTCATCACATCTAGAAAGTCAGGGGCTTCCTGAGACAGATAGATAGGGCAGAGAGACAGAGACAGACAGACAGGCAGACAGGCAGGCAGGCAGGCAGCAGACAGGCAGGCAGGCAGGCAGGCAGGCAGACAGACAGACAGCAGACACACACACACACACATAAATGCACAAAGAAAGAGACAGGGAGACAGACAGAGAGAGACAGGCAGACATAAGGCAGACACACACAGAGACAGAGAGAGAAAGAGAGAGAGAGAGAGAGAGAGAGAGAGAGAACAAAGTATGTGGGAATCTGAGGGAAGAATCTCCTGAGAGGATTTAGCAGTGAACAGGGATGTTTGGGAAGGTACTTGTAGGGTCCTTACCACTAGCTCACTTACCAGGAACATCCATGTTTCAGGAGCCTCTCTTTGCCCTATAGATGTTGTTAGAAGGGCCCCTGAGCAATGAGCACAGTGGTATACTCAAGAAGGCAGAGACAGGCATGAGTTCAAGGCCAACTTGGTCTACATAGAGACTTCTAGACCAGCCAGGGCTACACAGTGAGGGCTACATATCTCAAAACAAACCAAATAAACAAGCAAAAGAAGAAAAAAAGAAAAATAAGAACCTCAGTTGAAGATCTGTGTCCATTAGACTTGTATATGTCTGTGGAACATTCTCTAATTAATGATTGCTGTGGGCAAGCCCAACCCACTGTGCACAGTGCCACCACTGAACAGGGCGGAAAATAACTCTCCTGGAGTTCCAGCCAGTCAGGAAGTTTCCTTCATGGTCTTGCTTCAGTTCCTGCCTCCAGGTTCCTGCTTTGACCTCTTCCCTGGCTTCCCTCGGTGATGAGCTCTAATCTGTAAACTGAAAGAAACCCATTCCTCCCCTAAGTTGGTTCTGGTTACGGTGTTTACTGGGACAGAAGTTGCTTGTAATTCACAGCCTGGTAACAAAATGCTGGGAAACGGGATTCCTAAAGGATGTATTTAACAGAGGAGAGTTGAGGTTCTGGGGGTGAGATGCTTGAGGTTGAGATGGTAAAGTGTGGAAGGATGGTGATAGCCTCCAGCCCAGGAGATAAGCCTGAGAGAACATTTGAACAAGTATGAGGTTCAAAAGCCCAGAGTTTCTTAATGACACAATTATCTGCAGACTGCCATAGACCTCCAAGGACAGAGCGAGGGAGGTTGAAGGACATTTCCACAATGTTCCTAGGCTTCCATACTAACATAAATGCCCTGCCTGGTTTCATATCAAGTTGACACAAGCTAGAGTTAATGCAATGAGGAAACTTCAATTGAGAAGATGCCTCCATAAGATCCAACTGTAGGTCATTTTCTTAATTAGTGATTGATATGAAAGAACCCATGTGTGTGTATGTGTGTGGCGAGTGGGGGAGGCATCCTTGGGCTGGTGTTCCTGGGCTCTATAAGAACGCAGGCTGAGCAAGCCATGGAGAGCAAACCAGTGAGCAGCTCCCCACCATGGTCTCTGCATTGGCTCCTGCCAGCAGGTTCCTGCCCTGCTTGAGTTCCTGTCCTGACTTCCTCCAATAATGGATTCTGATGTGGAAATGTAATAAGCCTTTCCTCTCCAAGCTGCTTTTGTCATCACCTTTCTTCACAGCAATAGAAACCCTGACTAAAGAAAAGACAAGTGGGTGATAGGGTACACAGTGAATGGGATAGAATGCAAGGCCGCGGGGAGCAGTCGCACAGGCCCACAGAGACCCCACATTCAGTTCAGATCCAAAGAGAAATGTGTTCACTGAGGCCAGAAGCATCTGTTCACTCGGAAGCTGAGCACTACGTGTTTCGTGCACCATCTACCTTGGTAAAGATAACACCAATTTGTATACTTTAAAATCCTGGTGGACCCATAGGACTTAGAGTCATCATGTCATATGTGCTGTTGGGTGTGGTACCCAAAAGCCAAGGAGACAAACAGACATTGGGGATCTTATTCCTAGGAGGAGAAAAGACAGCATTTCCTGTGATATGAATGAATTCTGGTGGGCCACATGGCCTGAGGGCTACCATGTTGTCTCTGTAAAGCAGGTCTATGGGAAGCCTCTTTAATGACATTCATCTAAGAGGGAGGAAAGATACCAGGTTTTGTTGCTGGGCTCCAGGCCTCTGAAGGTCATTAGAAGTTGAAATTATTAAAGGCCTCCATGAGCCAAGAGGGCATGGATGGCTTGAGCCCAGGCCGTCTTCACAGGGGAAGGTGGTCTTGAACTTTCCTGATACCTATAGAATCTAACATGGCGTTAGAGCTTCCTCTTCCTCAGCCTGCTGCTCACCTGGGGGATTCTTCAACTGGCTGTCCCTTTCACAGGGCAGGGAGGCCACTTGTGTTATGTAAAATGCAATAATGTCACTGGCTTTCCCCTGGTTTCCTGTTGATTGACTTTTATAGCTTGCAAACATTATGCTAGATTGGTAAATTGCAATAAATTTAATCAAGAATTATTTTATTCAGTCTACTAATGAGGAATAATAGCGTGTGTATCAATTAGACCTGTCAATTTGTGTGAAGAAATAGACTTACAAAGGGTAGTAAGCAAAAAAATATATATATCATTGGTATCAATTCACTTCATTATTTTTAATTTGCTGTGAATATTGAGTGTTTCTAACATAAAATCATTCCTCAATTAAAATAAAACAGCTGCACTGCTCTCGGCTCCTCATCCCTTGTTTTTGCTTACAGATTAGCGCTTGTCATTGGCTTCAGTCTGTTGTCATCTCGTTAATTTGCACCCATAAATGGGTAAAAAGTATTCTCAACTGTCAGTGGAGACGCAACTGAGCAAAATGGTTTTCTCATGTTTGGGGCAAACAACAGGATGGGTGCAACAACAGGGGAGGAAGGTGTGGGGCAAAGCGGGGGAGGTGGGGGCAGGGAGGGGATGAGGGTGGGAGGGAAATGGGGGCAGGGAGAGAGGTGTGGGGCAGAGCCAGGGGTAGGCAGGGAGAGGGTGGGGGCAGAGCAAGGGGGTGGGGGCAGGGAGGAGGCAGGGATGGGGCAGGGAGGGGTGGGAGTAGGGAGGAGGTGGGGGATGGGGGCAGGGAGGGGGTAGGGAGGGAGCTGAGGTCAGGGAGGGAGCTGGGCCCTGCTTTACTCACATGGACTTTCAATAACTCATCAAGTATTTCTCTTAGCCTGTGATTCAGAAAATCACACACACACACACACACACACACACACACACACACACATGAAGGCACGCGCATGCACACAATCACACAATTTGAGGTGACTCCTTGATCCTGCTACCTCCACCTCCCAAGTGCTGGAATTAGTGGTGTGAGCCACCCTGTCCAGTGTATGCCATAGTAGGGATGGAACCCCAGGCCTTATGCATGCTGGACATTGGCTCTACCAGCCGAGCTACATGCTAAGCTTTCCTTTCCTAACTCTTTCCCTTGTGACTCCGCCATTCTTTCTCATTTAGAGGGGTATCTTTCAATTGCTAGTAGCCCCTCAGATTCTGAGGAGGGAGATGCAGTATCCTGTAAGGGTATGGCCCTAGTAGGTTGACTACTCTCTGGTGGGTGGCCACACCCAAGAATGTATGGGCAATACAAATTGACTTGAGGAAAACACAGAATTGGATGAATAGGGAAGAGGGGCGGATCTGAGAAGAGCTAGGAAAGGAGCGGTCAATGTGATCAAAATACACTGAACAGGTTCTCAAAGTGCTAAGAAAAGTTTTCTGTTTTGTTTTTTAAAGAAACAAAGGAGCTGGGCAGTGGTGGTGCACGCCTTTAATCCCAGCACTTGGGAGGCAGAGGCAGGTGGATTTCTGAGTTTGAGGCCAGCCTGGTCTACAGAGTGAGTTCCAGGACAGCTAAGGCTATACAGAGAAACCCTGTCTCGAAAAACAAAAACAAACAAACAAACAAACAAAAAAAAAACAAAAAAAAGAAAGAAACAAAGGGTACCTCTCTGTATCTCATAGATAGAGCTGGACACAGTACTTCCCAATACAAATGCAGTGAGAAAAAGAAGGCATTTCTGACTGCAGGTCTCCAGAGATTTGTATGAACCTGCTTTGTTTCTCTTAGATCCTTATGAATATCCTAGGCCATCCAACCTGCTGAAGCATGAGAGATAGTGCAGAGTTAGACATTGTGGTGGTTTGAGCATGCTTGGCCCAGGGAGTGGCACCATTAGTGGCACCTTGTTGGAGGGAGTGTGTCACTGTGGGCATAGGCAATGAGATTCCTTCCTTCTAACCATGTGGGAGTCAGTCTTCTCCTAGCTGTGTCAGATGAAGATGTAGAACTCTCAGCTCTTCCTGTACCATGCCTGCCTAGATGCTGCCATGCTCCTGCCTTGATAATGGACTGAATCTCTGAACCTGTAAGGCAGCTCCAATTAAATGTCCTTATAAGACTTGCCTTGGTCATGGTGTCTGTTCACAGCAGTAAAACCCTAACTAAGACAGATGCCATTCCAGTTGAGGTCATCTAAGGCCAACCAGAACTGCTGCAAGACAGCATCTTCTAGACACAACAGGGAAGGGACACCCATGAAATCTCAACAATATGGCTCCCTATTCAAAGCCTGCATGAGGACAATACCAGCCAAAACACACAGGAACTCAATGACTGCTGAGAGACAGGGAATCAGGATTCTCCATAGACAAGGCTCCTGAGAGGTCATCCAACCCCAGGCATAAGCCCTGAGCACTTGTACAAAAAAAGCAGTACTAAACGACATCGGTAATGTGTGTTGGGGGGGGGAGGGAAGAGGGAGGGGGAGAGAGACAGAGAAAGAAAAAGAGAGAATAATAACTGAAGAAGGGATCATGAATATAGAGGGAGGGGAGGGGGAGAGGGGGGGGATGGAAGGAGGAGGGCGAGAGAGAGAGAGACAGATAGAGAGAGAGAGAATAACTGAAGAAGGTATCATGAATATAGAGGGAGGAGGCACCAGAGCACAAAAGAAGTTGAGATGGGGAAAGGGAGGGGTGGAAATTATGTGAATACAATCCTCATTTATAAAATTCTACCAAAAAAAACCTTTGAGATTCATTATTTTTGTAAATATTTTTAAAATAGCAATATTTACAAATCCTGTACTTCAGAAATACATTGAATGTCTTGGGCAGAAATTAAATTGGTGACAAAACCTCTGGACTCTACTTTGCTGTCAGACACAGGGATGAACCTTTAAGCTCCAAAAAGGTGCAGCATTGAGGGTCAGAGGCAGTGCCTGGGAGCTAAGAAGATACTTGAGAGTAGCAGGTAGGATGTGGGCCCTATCGTGTTTTCTGGCTCTCCACTGGTTTTCAGTCCCAGACCCGTTCTCAGAAAGTGTACCAAGCACACACAAGACATGCTTAGGAAATGATTGCCACAGTCAAGCTTCCTGCATTGATCCATCCAGACCCAGTTCTCTCAGCCAGCCCCAACAAGTGACAATTGTCAGGGGAATTGGCTGGGTACCTCTCAGGCTGTGTTACTCCAACACCTCTAGTCATTTTCTCTCTAGCAGGGGATCAGATGACATCATACCTCCTGTCATGGATGCAGATTTTATATTCATAGTAGCAGATGCAGTGATGGCCCTCATCCTCTGAGGGAAGTGAAAGAGTCGATGTGAGTGAGACTTGATCAATAACTGAACCCATCACCTCTTGCCTGCCTTTGGAGCTGGGTCTCCCAGGTTGTGAATGGCCCAAACTCCTGGGAAGGTATGATCTAATGGAACAGTCTCTATAGCCAAGCAATTCAGGGTGAGGAAAAGTGTGTGTGTGTGTGTGTGTGTGTGTGTGTGTGTGTGTGTGTGGTGTCCATAGTATCAACATAAATCCTCTTGTTTGAGTTGGGAGATAATTAGAAATATCCGAGAAATGAGGGGGCAGTCATTGGGCTGAACTCATATCATGTCAGGGCCCTGAATCAATTCTGAGACTTCAGTCAAACAGACATGTCTACCCAGAGCTGCGATGTTTGGCTGCTTTCTCTTTGGTCCTCTGGGAAGTCCAATCTGGGGTTAGCTTCTCTTGTGCTCACATGAGAAGTGAGAAATGAGAAGCAGAAAGCCAGGGTATCTTCAGGCTTGGGATGCAGCCAACCCTGGTAATTTAGGAACCCAAACTCTACTCTTTGTGGGGCTATTAGCTCTCCGTATTACGGGAGAGGCTTTTCTTTCCAGACAAATGAGAAATGAACACTCCCTTCTAATAGCAGGTAATAAGTTAACACGGTTCTCTGAAGATCTACAGGCCAACCCCCTGCCAATCTTCCTGGAGAAAGTGGCTGGCACAAGGATGTTTTATCTCTTATGTCGCCGTCTCTAGCACATGTTAATAAAAGTTCTATATAAAAGTGGATGATAAAGGAGATTAATACTTTTATTTCTCACACATGCCAAAACCCATCTTTTCATCTTGAATTATCCAGTTAGAGTGTCTACACCACCTGAGTTAATTAACCTCCTCAACGTCGAGTAACCAATCCATCCATAAGCGTATAGCCCAGACTTCCATCTATTGCAAAGAAGATCATTTATACAAACAAATGCAAGGCCTGGCCACTTGGGAAGTTAAATAGGCTCCTTCCTGATTTTTTTTTTTTTAAGAGTGAATCTTTCTATGGAGCCCAGACTGGCTTCAGATTTGCAATCCTCCTGCCTTAGCTTCTCTAGTACAGGAATTGTTGCAGGTGTGCACCTCTGTGCTCCACTCTCTTTCCTGAAATGTGTTTCAATATCTAACACACACACACACACACACACACGCACGCACGCACGCACGCACGCACGCATGCGAGTACAGTGACTCACATTTGTCTGACAAGCAAAGCCTGATCTAAGGCCGAGATCATGGCAGTAGGCTTGGTGGAACTTTCTCTGAATTTAAAATGTCTTTTCACAAGAAACTGGGACATCAACAGGGTTGACGTTCACATCTCTTAGTGAGGATGAGGTAAAGATGGCTTCTTCTTCTCATGGATTTGAAGAATTTCATCTTATTGTCTGTGGGTTTTGAATATGTATCTCTAAGCCTGCACTGAGCCGCCTACTTCCTGATGGATCATAGTGTTATGTGGGAAAAAAATCTCGCAGGGGGGGATGGGGGGGAGGGAGTCCGGCAGCGGGGTCCCACGGCGGGCTGGCAGCGGGGTCCCAGGCGGGCTTCCACACCACTGGTGGAGGGTCCCACATTCACGCAGCCCCTCAGGCAGGCTGGCAGCTGTATTGAGAAGGTTCAGGGTTCCAAAGCCTGGGAACCTGGCGGCAGCAGGCCCAGGCGACACGTGGAGTCTGGTTTTCCAAAGCTTTTATTGTTCATGGCATGGTGAATGGGTGTAGATGGTGAGCGCGCCCCCAAAAGTCAAGGGGCCTGGCTTTTTATAGGGAGGGGGAAAAGGGGCGGGATAACTTAATTAGCTACGCCTCCCGGCCTTTAGATAACTCATTAATATTTTAATCTCTGGAGGTGGCGACCTGCTAATCTCGCCCTCTACCTGCATCCTATGTGATTGATAGTGCAGGTTAAATAGCCAAGGCCCGACAGTGTTAGGTCCCAAGGTGAGCTGAGGCAGAGTATCTAGAATATGAACCCAAAGGTACATCTCTGCTCAGACACAGGAAATACACTGTGTGTTTTGGAGTATGCCTCAAGCTAGCTGTATCAGTGGAAAGATGTGCATCTCCTAGACCTCAGTCAGAACTGAGTTCACCAGGGTGCTGATGAGAGGGTCAGCCCCCAGAAGCTCCACATTCCACAGCACTGTGCCAGAGGTAGTCTCCAAGCATGGACCCCTCCTTCCCTGGTGCATGGGAACTGCCAGCCATCAGAGCTTGTGTAGCCAGCCTGGACCACAGAAAATCCAACATCACTGAAGAACATCCACATTGTGTCATAGGTATTCTATCCTATCAAGTGTTTCTCATAGGTATTTCGGGCCTTGAACTTGGTACTTCTGAAACCTTCACCTTTTGGAATGCATGAATAGACTCAGAGAAGCATAATGTCTTCCCTTGGGCTTCCCCTGTGAGTCAGATTTTCACAGCTGTGAAGTATAACTTCAGAGGGGAACAATTTATGCTGGCTCATGGTCCCTGGTTTTCAGCCCAAGGTCAGCTGGATCCATTGGACCAAAGACAAGGCAGAACATCATGGTGGAAAGGGAATGAGGAGGCAGGGAGTCTCATCTCATGGCAGCCAGGAAGCAGAGGGCAGGGATGGGCAGAATCTGTCTCAAAGGCAGTCCCTCGTGACTGACTTTCTCCATCTAACCCTTACCTCCACTCAGTCATGAACTCATCTGTGAATTAATCCATTGCTAAAGTTAATGCCCTTGTGATTCAGTTACCCCTCCATAACAGCAGTGGGGCATTAGTCTTTGTTATGTAAGTCTTGAGTAGATTATTTGTATTCAAACAACGTACACAGAAAAAAAAAAAAAAAAATGGACACAGCAGGAAACACGCATCCTTCTCTGAGGCCCCAGACAGGGTGGATGGTGTTTCAGCCTATAAACCACAGGTAAGCTAAGCTGTTTGAAGCATCTTTACTAGGCAAATAGAAAGAAAGAAAGAGAGAAAGAGAAAGAAAGAAAGAAAGAAAGAAAGAAAGAAAGAAAGAAAGAAAGAAAGACCCAAACTATAGGTTTGGAGCTTTGCTTGTGATATTAAAGAGAACATCCCATTAGTTCTAGGATCTGGCTCAATACTGGCTGAGACACTTCACATGCACTGAAACCCAAAGGAACTCTGGAAAGTCTGACACATTGAAGGAGACACTCAGGTGCATGTATGAGAGTTCAGTCACATCAATACCTTTCCATCTGGGCTGAAGAGGGATGCTGGAAACTGAGAGAAAAGGGGATTTTGTAGGACTGTAAAGTGTTCCATCTTTCCCTTGTGGCCTGTGGCACAAGAAGGCAGCAGCAGAAATGGGTAGAGCTGGTCCCAAAGAGTGCAGAAGCGCACACAGCACTGTTTATACAGTGAGATGTAGTTGAACAAGAAGTCTGCAGAGCCAAGAGGCCTTCTCCCTTTAGAGAGGCACTGTGAAGGCATAGGGCAGCCTCAGAGGAGAGAGATCAAGTGGACATCGGGGAGTCCTGATCTGGACCTCACATTCTAACATACTCATGAGACTCAAGAAAAACACACTCGGTGCAGACACCATTTATACAGAACGAGGTTTGTAGTCTTGATGATGACCCAAGGGCTAATGTCATCTGTCATCAAATCTCTCCTTATTCTTCTTATGAGCAACACGATAGATACTTTGCCTTTGCAAGTGTTATTGGAATGAAGCATACCCAAGTGGTACAGACAACTTAGAAGAATATATATACATATATATATGTATATATATATATATATATCTGTGTGTGTATCATATGTTATTATGTACAAAATATATTCTATATTTATATATGCTTATATAAGCCTATATAGTAAAGTATATAAAATACAATATATAAAAATACATGTGGTATATCATAAGAATCATGCATGCTGTCAATAATTATTATTGTTGTCATTAATCAGGTGTTAGGGGTAGAACTCAGGGCATTGGACATGATAGGCAACCACACCTCAAAACCCTCACTGGCGAATTCCAGACATGTGTTTTTTCACTGAGTCACTGAGACAGTTCCTAGTCTCTCATTAGTAAATTTACAGCAGGTGCACTATCAGTGAGCCACACTGATAGATTTTAACCACGAATTTGACTGCTGAGCCCCGCCCCAAACCTCTGTTTCTAGTATGTAAAAAAATATTAAGTTGAGAGATCCCAGCAATACATGCCATAGCAGATGCCTGAGTGCATCTATACCCACTCACAGGACCAAGGCAAAATCACTCTGAACTAATAAAATTTATGTAGCTGAGGGCTGCAAGGGTAGCTCGGTGGTAGAGCCCTTGACCAACCTGAGCATGCTCTGGTTCAAGTTCAATCCCCAGTACTGGATGTGGGAGCTTGGAGAATCAAGTGTGTGAGTCTAGCCAATTTTGTGACCACCATGACCAATGCTCATCCCAGTTAGACCTATAATGCCTACAATGCCAATGGGGGGGGGGAACAAAACAGCAAAGAGCAGATTTGTAGAATATCTATTGAGAATGTTTTAATAGCCGGAAAATCTTTACTGCTTGGCAATTCTGTTCCAAGGGGTGATTATTTTCGAGTTGTAATCATCTACTCAATGTGTTTGCCATTGGCTTACACATACCTAGCATTTGTTGATAACTGTAAGGTTTTCTTAGTCTGATGCGTCTATCTTTTTGGTGTTCTTTTCCATATAAAATCCTCCTCCCTTCCCCTATTTCGTGGGAAACCTAGCAGAGGTTGAAAGGGATTCATTCA
Source organism: Arvicanthis niloticus (assembly GCF_011762505.2). Lineage (NCBI taxonomy): Eukaryota > Metazoa > Chordata > Mammalia > Rodentia > Muridae > Arvicanthis > Arvicanthis niloticus. The sequence goes on from NC_047658.1 coordinate 12,777,356, forward strand.
GTCTCTACTCAGCCTGCCTTGTGGTGTCTTCAGAATTAAAGTGCTGGAAGGGTTAGAACAAGGAGATGGGTTCTGGGTGTGGAGAAGGTGACAAACAGAGGGACTTCTCTTTTGGACTCCTGGGGTTAAACAGAACAAGTTGGTCCCATGTGTGACTTTCCTATGTGAGCACCATGACAAGCTCTGCCATGGACAACAAGAACTGCTCTCAATCACCATGGACTCAGAGCTAAAGCACCACACGACACTGGCTTTGCCACTGGAATGCCGCTTTATTGAGCAGCTGTTCAGTTAGGGTGTGAAACCGGGTTGATACCCTTCCACCTTCCCTTCTTGGCAAGTGGCACTTCCCATACTCATGAGCTCTAGAGCCCAGAGAGCAAGCAGGGGACAGGGGGATGAAACAGGCCAGGTTCAACCTGAACACCTTGGTCACACAGCCTGACTTGGAAATCTCCCTCGACCCTCCTCTTCCGCTGCAGTATTGCAGAAGCTGGCTCCCGGTACCCTGGCTCCCCCAGAGACTCTCCAAATTGCCTCTGTCCAGGTCCTCCTTCTCAATATTTCTGGAAGTCTGTGCCACTGCCTTGTCATATGGAGATGGATAGAGGCAGGAGAAGTGGGCGAACGGGGCCTGTGTCTTAATGTCTCTTTTCCTTTCTCGTTGGTGAATTAATATCTCCTTGCCTTTCTTGGTGGCGAAGAGGCTGCTTCAGGGTATTGAAAATATCCCAGACCCCACTCCCTGTGAAGCCTGGGGCATGTTTATCACGGTGCCAATAAAAGTGGCACGATTTATGGTTCTGCTTCTTAAATCATTCAATTCTCTCTTCATTGGGAGGTTAATGCTGTTGATCTATTTTCTCTTGAAACAAATAAAAACAATATGTGCTGACACTGGCTTGGACTTTTGACATGGACCAAAGAGGTCAGCATTTAATTTTATATTTATAGACTACACAGACAATATTATCTGTATTAGAGACTGCTCACTCAATCCTTGTCATTTTACAACGTGGGTCAGAGGCTGCCGTTTCCAGAATGGTACTTCCTTCTGTCTTCTTCTCTCTCTCTTTCCATGTTTTTCTCTTTCTGTTTAAGATTCTTCTCGTGCTTTCTTTGCTGTTCCCACTCTTTGTGTACATCTGCTTTTCTACATTCTGTCTTGAATGTGTGTATGTATGTATATGCATGCATATGTATATGCATGCACATATATATATCATCTATCATGTTTCTTTCATTCATATATACCATTCATTTGCTCCAATACCTTCCATCATCTAGCCACCATCCACCATCCACCATATTCTTTCTTTCTATCTATCTATCTCTATCTTTCTATCTATCTATCTCTATATATCATCTAGTATCTGCCTACATGCTTTGGTCCACGCATCATCTACTTCTAGGTGCCTATCATGTTCTTCAGTATCGGTCACCTCCTTATATCCCGCCAGTTCTCTGTATCTATCTATCTGTCATTACTATAGTCCCTTATCTTACAACTGTCTCTTCCCCTGTTCCCTTCTCTAATTCTTCCTTTCTTTCCTTTGTTCCCCCTTTCCCTCCTCAATTCCTAGCCCCCTTCTGGAAGCTCTAAGCTCTAAATTGGAATGAACATCTTTTGGGTCTGAAGTTTCCGCACACCCTGGGAATTTC